>NC_053024.1:237702433-238002433 GCF_003073215.2 Triticum urartu
AAGCTTGAGGAAATGCAAAACTTTTTGGTATATATTGTTTCTCCCAATTCTTTACTGTTTAAAGTCAATTTTAAAATGGCTAAAAATGTATTTTCACCGTAATTTTTACAAACTTTATCGGAATGGGGCAAATAATATACAGTTGAAAAGCTAAGTAAAATGCGAAACTTTTTCATGTTGATGGTTTTCTGTGATTCCTAGTTGTTTTCAAGCAATTTCGCAAACGGCGAGATCATTCGTTTTGCCTTTACCGCGAAACAGATTCTTTGAAAATGCACCACGTGAAGAACCTGAACTTCTCGGCATGTCTACTTGAACTTCACTTTGTTTTTCACGTGCTTTTTCTGCTCGCAGATCTCCATCCGCTGCTCGTAGCTCTTCATCCACTCACCGGAATTGAGCAAGTGATATACCGATGGAAAGCTGTTGTAAACACACAACTTTCCCGTGTTGATCGCTTTTTCATAATCGTGACAATTTTAGAAGTTTTTCATCTCAAATTCATTCACTATAGTAGTCAAACTTCGTGCTGTTTTCACGTTGTACTTCTGTGACGTATTTTCGTTTGTAATTTTCTCATCCATTTCGTCAGTGTTACACAAATGATATTCTTTTTGTATAAACCTCTCTCACAATAATTTTTTAGTTTTCTCCGACCGAGGACTTGAATTTATAACAATAAAACTTTTAGTCCTTGCTTTTTTTTTATTTTTTAATACAAAATGCACACCATGTAGTACGTGAACTTCTGACAGTTATCAATCTAAACTTCTCTCGGTTACGTGAAAATATCTGAGTTTTTTATGAATATTAATGTGAATTTCTTAACCCTTTTTTATGTATTTTGAAGCGCTCTATTTTTAAAAGTTGAACTTCTTGTTATTTTATTTTTGAACTTCTTATTTCCATTCTTTAATAACGAGGAAAATATGAGTTTTCTATAATCATCGAACTTCTACATCTTCTTAATTTGGACTTCCTAGTTTTATTTTCTTAATCTTTTTTTATGAATTTTGAAGCGCTCTACTTTTAAAAAATTTGAACCTCTTTATGCATTTTAGAAATGTGAATAATTGGATTTTTTTTTTAGTAAATGTCGAACTTCTTCGTTATTTAGAACTGAACTTCTTGGTTTATTCATTAGTAATGGGAAATATTCAAGTTTTTGTAATAAATGTCGAACTGCTCCATTTTTTAAATTAAACTTCTTAGTTTTTTATAATAGTGAGGAAAATTTGGGTGTTTCATATACATTGAACTATTCTATTTTCAAAAATTGAACTTCCTGGTTTTTTCAATTTGGACTTCTTGGTGTTATTCACTTGTAACAGAAAAACAAATCTTACTTTTGTAATAAACATCGTAGAACTTCTTGGTTAGTTTGAACTATACTTCTTGGTTATTTGTGTTTTTATTTGTTTTAGAAATGAGATTTTTTTCCCTTTTTTATGAACATCGAACCGTTCTATTAACTTAATTTGACATTCTATGTTTTTTTGTAAAATGGAAAAAAAAATTCCATTTATAAAAGTTCATTTTTTATTTTTGAACTTCCTGGTTTTCTAGAATCACTAAATTTCGGGTTTTTAAACCTTATACTTCTCTGTTATTGTAGTTTGACCTTTTTAGTTTTTTGTTTTTCAAAAAAGGATTTTTTTTACTTTGTTATGTAAAAGGAAAATATTCAAATGGACACCAAACCACCCCATTTTCTAAATTTGAACTTCAAGGTTTTTTGTGGATACGGGCGAAATCCGTTTTTATTAAGTAGTGAACTTCTCTATTTTTTAATTTGGACTTTCTTGGGCTTTCAATTTGAATTGCTTCGTTTTTAGTTTCTTAGAAACAGAAAAAATTATTTTGCGGTGCAACAAATCCAAAGATGCAACAACGTCACACGCAAAAACTACAATCTAGTCTTTTTTTTGAACAACTACAATCTAATGTGGTCAGTATTAGTTACAGCCAACAAGCAAGTTCATTGTTTAGGTCTGTAACCCCCAAGATGATGTTGAGAGAAATCATTGTGGGTAAAATCGTACACATGCTACAGGAAGTTTGTTTGAGGCGCGCTGGTCGACAACTCTTAGCAAGTGCACACTCTGCCTCGCTCCGTCTTGCTGCAGTCCAAAAATTTCCATCGAGGGGTGTCCTGTGGCGGCGACAAATTGGAGCCCGGAGGGTGGCACTCACCATCATGTATGGAAGCGTGGTATGCTGGAGAAGTGACAACATGGACACCACAACCTGCATCTGCATCTAGAGGAGGTCGTGACCTGCCGAGCGATAGAGTGTAGGATTCTAGAGACACAAGCTTTTGAGCTGAATGGAGAACAAAAAAGGCACAAAACAACCGAATATCAAACAAGACAGCAGCCTGCAATTTCTTCTTCTTTCCCAAACTGTCTTTTTGTAACGAGAATTAAAAATTCTAGAAGAAATTGAGCCGCACTCCATCTTCTTTCCGAACTTCTGCCTGTAGATATAACTTTGCCCATGTCAGTTTTCCCTTCATTGACAGGTACACACAAGCAGGCGACATGGAACGTGGGGATTTAGCAGCAGTGGAGCCTGTGAACTGTTGCTTCTTGAATCCAGCACAAAAATTCAGACGCGAACATAATTCTGAAGCAAAATAAAACAAGGACCATGGTACAAAGACCAGCGCTGCTCAACAAACTAGCCACATGAGAGAACGAAGAAAGGTGATGCCAGGGAAGGTCGGATTCGGCCGTCCCTGCAGTCCAGGCGCGATAGCGGTGCCTAGGTACGCGGCGGCAGTTGGCCGGCGGTGGGGAAGGAGCTCGTGTAGTGGCGCGCGAACTTGGGGGAGGGGAGGTGTTGTGGCATGAGCCCCGTAGTCCAGCGAGGTGTGAATCCGGGGTACGGTCGCTCGGGGGAGCTCGGGGAAGAGGGTAAGCGCCGGCGATGTGGTGGTGCGGTTTGCGGCGGCGTGTGGGGGGGCCTGCGACGCACGAGGGAGCCGAGGTCCCAGGGGTAATGTGGCAGACGAGCCAGGACCCCGACGGCGGCGACGCTTGGGATCCAGGGCCCTACAGCAGCGCATGGGAACCCATGGCCCGGCGAACATCACGCGGGATTACAGGGCCCTGCGGTGGATGGATTTGAGGGTGGAGACGGGAGGAGGCTTGCCGGCCATGGCGGAAGAGGTGCCCCGGTCGCGCGGAAGGAGGCGCGCCGTTCGTTGGGGAGGAAGGTAGGTGGCGCGCTGGGCACGGGGGCGGTGGGAGCAGGGTGGAGGGGCGCCGGCCACGCGGGAGGATGTGCGCCGGCGTGGGTGTGGTGGCGCGCCGGCCGTGGAGAAGGGCGCCGGCCGAGCGGGAGATGTGGCGGCGATTTGGGGAGGATGTCCAGAAGGCACGAGATATGGGAGGTTAGGGGTAGCTGTGTTTTGGTCCTTCGGTCAACCGGTTTGGAATTTCGGGAAATGTCACTCCCATCTATATAGGGGCGCCATGATTAGAATAAGTATTCTGATCCTAGGATCAGAATAGTATCTCTCTATAGGATCAGAGAGAGAAGGTAACGCTATTCTAAGTATGAGCATATAATAGCTTATTCTACACCTATAATAACGCTATATATAAAATCTAGTAAAACGGTGTATAAAATATAGTAATTAGGAAAATATATTTTTTACTACTTATGTTTGTAATTTACTTTATTTTTATGAAAATTACTATATTTTACATATTGTGTTACTATATTTTGTATGTACCGTTACTGGGGTGTAGAATAAGCTATTCTACACTCACGCTTAGTTTAGCGTTACTATTATAATCCCAGGATCCAAATAGTTATTTGGATCACGGCCCGCCCTATATAAGGCGCGTGGAGGTCCTCCCGACCTGCGGAGAAAAGAAAGCCCACGCCCACTCCCACTCGTCCACTGATACGTCCATTTTGCATCATGCTTTATATCAATATGTATTGCATTATGGGCTGTTATTACACATTATGCCACAATACTTATGCCTATTCTCTCTTATTTTACAAGGTTTACATAAATAGGAAGAATGTCGGCAGCTGGGATTCTGGGCTGGAAAAGGAGCAAATATTAGAGACCTATTCTACACAGCTCCAAAAGTCCTGAAACTTCACGGAAGTCATTTTCAGAATATATAAAAAATACTGAGCGCAAGAAATTCACCAGGGGGCCACACCCTGCCCACGAGGGTCGGGGGCGCGCCCTACCCCCCTGGGCGCGCCCCTACCTCGTGGGCCCCCTGGTGGCCCTCCGATGACCATCTTCTGCTATGTGGAGTCTTTCGATGAGGAAAAAATCATAAGCCATCTTTTCGGACGAGACTCCACCGCCACGAGGCGGAACCTTGGCAGAACCAATCTAGGGCTCTGGCGGAGCTGTTCTGCCAGGTAAACTTCCCTCCGGGAGGGGGAAATCATCGTCATCGTCATCACCAACGCTCCTCTCATCGGGAGAGGGCAATCTCCATCAACATCTTCACCAGCACCATCTCCTCTCAAAACCCTAGTTCATCTCTTGTATCCAATTCTTGTCTCCAAGTCCGGGATTGGTACATGTGGGTTGCTAGTAGTGTTAATTAATCCTTGTAGTTGATGCTAGTTGGTTTATTTGGTGGAAGATCATATGTTCAGATCCTATATGCATATTAATACCCCTCTGATTATGAACATGAATATGCTTTGTGAGTAGTTACGTTTGTTCCTGAGGACATGGGAGAAGTCTTGCTATTAGTAGTCATGTGAATCTGGTATTCGTTCGATATTTTGATGAGATGTATGTTGTCTCTCCTCTAGTGGTGCTATGTGAACGTCGACTACATGACACTTCAACATTATTTGGGCCTAGAGGAAGGCATTGGGAAGTAATAAGTAGATGATGGGTTGCTAGAGTGACAGAAGCTTAAACCCTAGTTTATGTGTTGCTTCGTAAGGGGCTGATTTGGATCCATATGTTTCATGCTATGGTTAGGTTTACCTTAATATTTTTGTTGTAGTTGCGGATGCTTGCAATAGAGGTTAATCATAAGTGGGATGCTTGTCCAAGTAAGGACAGTACCCAAGCACCGGTCCACCCACATACGAAATTATCAAAGTACCGAACGCGAATCATATGAACTGTTGGGTTTCGTAGTAAAAAAAATTTCCTACGCACACGCAAGATCATGTGATGCATAGCAACGAGAGGGGAGAGTGTTGTCTACGTACCAACGCAGACCGACTGCGGAAGCGATCACACAACGTAGAGGAAGTAGTCGTACGTCTTCACGATCCAACCGATCAAGCACCGAAACTACGGCACCTCCGAGTTCGAGCACACGTTCAGCTCGATGACGATCCCCGGACTCCGATCCAGCAAAGTGTCGGGGAAGAGTTCCGTCAGCACGACGGCGTGGTGACGATCTTGATGTACTACAGCAGCAGGGCTTCGCCTAAACTCCGCTACAGTATTATCGAGGTATATGGTGGCAGGGGGCACCGCACACGGCTAAGGAATAGATCACGTGGATCAACTTGTGTGTCTAGAGGTGCCCCCTGCCTCCGTATATAAAGGAGTAGAGGGGGGGAGGCTGGCCGGCCAAGGAGGGAGGCGCAGGAGGAGTCCTACTCCTTCCGGGAGTAGGACTCCCCTCCAATCCTATTCCAATTAGGATTCCCCGAGAGGGAAAGAGGGAGAAGGGTGGCCGGCCACCTCTCCTAGTCCTAATAGGACTAGGGGAGGGGGGAGGTGCGCAGCCCCCTTGGGCTGCCCCTTTCTCCTTTCCACTAAGGCCCATGTAGGCCCATATGGCTCCCGGGGGGTTCCGGTAACCTCCCGATAACCCGGTAAAATCCCGATTTCACCCGGAACACTTCCGATGTCCAAACATAGGCTTCCAATATATCAATCTTTACGTCTCGACCATTTCGAGACTCCTCGTCATGTCCGTGATCACATCCGGGACTCCGAACAACCTTCGGTACATCAAAATGCATAAACTCATAATGTAACTGTCATCGTAACCTTAAGCGTGCGGACCCTACGGGTTCGAGAACAATGTAGACATGACCGAGACACGTCTCCGGTCAATAACCAATAGCGGGACCTGGATGCCCATATTGGCTCCTACATATTCTACGAAGATCTTTATCGGTCAGACCGCATAACAACATACGTTGTTCCCTTTGTCATCGGTATGTTACTTGCCCGAGATTCGATCGTCGGTATCCAATACCTAGTTCAATCTCGTTACCGCCAAGTCTCTTTACTCGTTCCGTAATACATCATCTCGCAACTAACATATTAGTTGTAATGCTTGCAAGGCTTATGTGATGTGTATTACCGAGAGGGCCCAGAGATACCTCTCCGACAATCGGAGTGACAAATCCTAATCTCGAAATACGCCAACCCAACATCTACCTTTGGAAACACCTGTAATGCTCCTTTATAATCACCAAGTTACGTTGTGACGTTTGGTAGCACCCAAAGTGTTCCTCCGGTAAACGGGAGTTGCATAATCTCATAGTCATAGGAACATGTATAAGTCATGAAGAAAGCAATAGCAACATACTAAACGATCGGGTGCTAAGCTAATGGAATGGGTCATGTCAATCAGATCATTCAACTAATGATGTGACCTCGTTAATCAAATAACAACTCATTGTTCATGGTTAGGAAACATAACCATCTTTGATTAACGAGCTAGTCAAGTAGAGGCATACTAGTGACACTTTGTTTGTCTATGTATTCACACATGTATTATGTTTCCGGTTAATACAATTCTAGCATGAATAATAAACATTTATCATGATTATAAGGAAATAAATAATAACTTTATTATTGCCTCTAGGGCATATTTCCTTTAGTCTCCCACTTGCACTAGAGTCAATAATCTAGATTACACTGTAATGATTCTAACACCCATGGAGCTTTGGTGCTGATCATGTTTTGCTTGTGGAAGAGGCTTAGTCAACGGGTCTGCAACATTCAGATCCGTATGTATCTTGCAAATCTCTATGTCTCCCACCTGGACTAGATCCCGGATGGAGTTGAAGCGTCTCTTGATGTGTTTGGTCCTTTTGTGAAATCTGGATTCCTTTGCCAAGGCAATTGCACCAGTATTGTCACAAAAGATTTTCATTGGACCCGATGCACTAGGTATGACACCTAGATCGGATACGAACTCCTTCATCCAGACTCCTTCGTTCGCTGCTTCCGAAGCAGCTATGTACTCCGCTTCACATGTAGATCCCCCTACGACGCTTTGTTTAGAACTGCACCAACTGACAGCTCCACCGTTTAATGTAAACACGTATCCGGTTTGCGATTTAGAATCGTCCGGATCAGTGTCAAAGCTTGCATCAACGTAACCTTTTACGGTGAGCTCTTTGTCACCTCCATATACGAGAAACATATCCTTAGTCCTTTTCAGGTATTTCAGGATGTTCTTGACCGCTGTCCAGTGATCCACTCCTGGGTTACTTTGGTACCTCCCTGCTAAACTTATAGCAAGGCACACATCAGGTCTGGTACACAGCATTGCATACATGATAGAGCCTATGGCTGATGCATAGGGAACATCTTTCATATTCTCTCTATCTTCTGCAGTGGTCGGGCATTGAGTCTTACTCAACTTCACACCTTGTAACACAGGCAAGAATCCTTTCTTTGCTTGATCCATTTTGAATTTCTTCAAAATCTTGTCAAGGTATGTGCTTTGTGAAAGTCCAATTAAGCGTCTTGATCTATCTCTATAGATCTTAATGCCTAATATGTAAGCAGCTTCACCGAGGTCTTTCATTGAAAAACTTTTATTCAAGTATCCCTTTATGCTATCCAGAAATTCTATATCATTTCCAATTAGCAATATGTCATCCACATATAATATCAGAAATGCTACAGAGCTCCCACTCACTTTCTTGTAAATACAGGCTTCTCCGAAAGTCTGTATAAAATCAAATGCTTTGATCACACTATCAAAACGTTTATTCCAACTCCGAGAGGCTTGCACCAGTCCATAAATGGATCGCTGGAGCTTGCACACTTTGTTAGCTCCCTTTGGATCGACAAAACCTTCCGGTTGCATCATATACAACTCTTCTTCCAGAAATCCATTCAGGAATGCAGTTTTGACATCCATCTGCCAAATTTCATAATCATAAAATGCGGCAATCGCTAACATGATTCGGACGGACTTAAGCATCGCTACGGGTGAGAAGGTCTCATCGTAGTCAATCCCTTGAACTTGTCGAAAACCTTTTGCGACAAGTCGAGCTTTGTAGACAGTAATATTACCATCAGCGTCAGTCTTCTTCTTGAAGATCCATTTATTCTCAATTGCTTGCCGATCATCGGGCAAGTCAACCAAAGTCCATACTTTGTTCTCATACATGGATCCCATCTCAGATTTCATGGCTTCAAGCCATTTTGCGGAATCTGGGCTCACCATCGCTTCTTCATAGTTCGTAGGTTCATCATGATCTAGTAGCATGACTTCCAGAACAGGATTACCGTACCACTCTGGTGCGGATCTTACTCTGGTTGATCTACGAGGTTCGAGTAGTATCTTGTATCTGAAGTTTCATGATCATTATCATTAGCTTCCTCACTAATTGGTGTAGTGTCACAGAAACAGTTTCTGTGATGTACTACTTTCCAATAAGGGAGCAGGTACAGTTACCTCATCAAGTTCTACTTTCTCCCACTCACTTCTTTCGAGAGAAACTCCTTCTCTAGAAAGCCGAATTTAGCAACAAAAGTCTTGCCTTCGATCTGTGATAGAAGGTGTATCCAATAGTTTCCTTTGATATCCTATGAAGACACATTTCTCCGATTTGGGTTCGGCTTATCAGGTTGAAGCTTTTTCACATAAGCATCGCAGCCCCAAACTTTAAGAAACGACAACTTTGGTTTCTTGCCAAACCACAGTTCATAAGGCGTCGTCTCAACGGATTTTGATGGTGCCCTATTTAACGTGAATGCGGCCGTCTCTAGAGCATAACCCCAAAATGATAGCGGTAAATCAGTAAGAGACATCATAGATCGCACCATATCTAGTAAAGTACGATTACGACGTTCATTCGGACACACCATTACGCTGTGGTGTTCCGGGTGGCGTGAGTTGCGAAACTATTCCACAATTTTTCAAATGTACACCAAACTCGTAACTCAAATATTCTCCTCCACGATCAGATCGTAGAAACTTTATTTTCTTGTTACGATGATTTTCAACTTCACTCTGAAATTCTTTGAACTTTTCAAATGTTTCAGACTTATGTTTCATTAAGTAGATATACCCATATCTGCTTAAATCATCTGTGAAGGTGAGAAAATAACGATATCCGCCACGAGCCTCAATATTCATCGGTCCACATACATCGGTATGTATGATTTCCAACAAATCTGTTGCTCTCTCCATAGTACCGGAGAACGGTGTTTTAGTCATCTTGCCCATGAGGCACGGTTCGCAAGTACCAAGTGATTCATAATCAAGTGGTTCCAAAAGTCCATCAGTATGGAGTTTCTTCATGCGCTTTACACCGATATGACCTAAACGACAGTGCCACAAATAAGTTGCACTTTCATTATCAACTCTGCATCTTTTGGCTTCAACATTATGAATATGTGTGTCACTACTATCGAGATTCATCAAAAATAGACCACTCTTCAAAGGTGCATGACCATAAAAGATATTACTCATATAAATAGAACAACCATTATTCTCTGACTTAAATGAATAACCGTCTCGCATTAAACAAGATCCAGATATAATGTTCATGCTCAACACTGGCACCAAATAACAATTATTTAGGTCTAATATTAATCCCGAAGGTAGATGTAGAGGTAGCGTGCCGACCGCGATCACATCGACTTTGGAACCGTTTCCCACGCGCATCGTCACCTCATCCTTTGCTAGTGTCCGCTTATTCTGTAGTCCCTGTTTCGAGTTGCAAATATTAGCAACAGAACCAGTATCAAATACCCAGGTGCTACTACGAGCATTAGTAAGGTACACATCAATAACATGTATATCACATATACCTTTGTTCACCTTGCCAGCCTTCTTATCCGCCAAATACTTGAGGCAGTTCCGCTTCCAGTGACCAGTCTGCTTGCAGTAGAAGCACTCAGTTCAGGCTTAGGTCCAGACTTGGGTTTCTTCTCTTGAGCAGCAACTTGTTTGCCGTTCTTCTTGAAGTTCCCCTTCTTCTTCCCTTTGCCTTTTCTTGAAACTAGTGGTCTTGTTAACCATCAACACTTGATGCTCCTTTTTGATTTCTACCTCCGCAGCTTTCAGCATCGCGAAGAGCTCGGGAATAGTCTTGTTCATCCCTTGCATATTATAGTTCATCACGAAGCTCTTGTAGCTTGGTGGCAGTGATTGGAGAATTCTGTCAATGACGCAATCATCTGGAAGATTAACTCCCATTGAATCAAGTGATTATTATACCCAGACATTTTGAGTATATGCTCACTGACAGAACGTATTCTCCTCCATCTTGCAGCTATAGAACTTATTGGAGACTTCATATCTCTCAATCCGGGCATTTGCTTGAAATATTAACTTCAACTCCTGGAACTTCTCATATGCTCCATGACGTTCAAAACGTCGTTGAAGTCCCGATTCTAAGCCGTAAAGCATGGCACACTGAACTATCGAGTAGTCATCAGCTTTGCTCTGCCAGACGTTCATAACATCTGGTGTTGCTCCAGCAGCAGGCCTGGCACCTAGCGGTGCTTCCAGGACGTAATTCTTCTGTGCAGCAATGAGGATAATCCTCAAGTTACGGACCCAGTCCGTGTAATTGCTACCATCATCTTTCAACTTTGCTTTCTCAAGGAACGCATTAAAATTCAACGGAACAACAGCACGAGCCATCTATCTACAATCAAACATAAACAAGCAAGATACTAATCAGGTACTAAGTTTCATGATAAATTAAGTTCAATTAATCATATTACTTAAGAACTCCCACTTAGATAGACATCCCTCTAATCCTCTAAGTGATCACGTGATCCAAATCAACTAAACCATGTCCGATCATCACGTGAGATGGAGTAGTTTCATGGTGAACATCATTAATGTTGATCATATCTACTATATGATTCACGCTCGACCTTTCGGTCTCCGTGTTCCGAGGCCATATCTGTATATGCTTGCTCGTCAAGTATAACCTGAGTATTCCGCGTGTGCAACTGTTTTGCACCCGTTGTATTGAACGTAGAGCCTATCACACCCGATCATCACGTGGTGTCTCAGCACGAAGAACTTTCAACGGTGCATACTCAGGGAGAACACTTCTTGATAATTTAGTGAGAGATCATCTTATAATGCTACCGTCAATCAAAGCAAGATAAGATGCATAAAAGATAAACATCACATCATCAATATAAGTGATATGATATGGCCATCATCATCTTGTGCTTGTGATCTCCATCTCGAAGCACCGTCATGATCACCATCGTCACCGGCGCGACACCTTGACTCCATCGTAGCATCGTTGTCGTCTCGCCAATCTTATGCTTCCACGACTATCGCTACCGCTTAGTAAAAGTAAAGCATTACATCGCGATTGCATTGCATACAATAAAGCGACAACCATATGGCTCCTGCCAGTTGCCGATAACTCGGTTACAAAACATGATCATCTCATACAATAAATTCAGCATCATGCCTTGACCATATCACATCACAACATGCCCTGCAAAAACAAGTTAGACGTCCTCTACTTTGTTGTTGCATTTTACGTGGCTGCTACGGGCTTAAGTAAGAACCAATCTCACCTACGCATCAAAACCACAACGATAGTTTGTCAAATAGACTCCGTTTTAACCTTCGCAAGGACCGGGCGTAGCCATACTTGTTCAACTAAAGTTGGAGAGACAGTCGCCCGCAAGCCACCTATGTGCAAAGCACGTCAAGGGAGAACCGGTCTCGCGTAAGCGTACGCGTAATGTTGGTCCGGGTCGTCTCGTCCAACAATACGCCGAACCAAAGTATGACATGCTGGTAGGCAGTATGACTTGTATCGTCACAACTCACTTGTGTTCTACTCGTGCATATAACATCAACATAAATAACCTAGGCTCGGATGCCACTGTTGGGTTTCGTAGTAAAAAAAATTCCTACGCACACGCAAGATCATGTGATGCATAGCAACGAGGGGAGAGTGTTGTCTACGTACCCAACGCAGACCGACTGCGGAAGCACACACATACGAAGGAAGTAGTCGTACGTCTTCACGATCCAACTGATCAAGCACCGAAACTACGGCACCTCCGAGTTCGAGCACACGTTCAGCTCGATGACGATCCCCGGACTCCGATCCAGCAAAGTGTCGGGGAAGAGTTCCGTCAGCACGACGGCGTGGTGACGATCTTGATGTACTACAGCAGCAGGGCTTCGCCTAAACTCCGCTACAGTATTATCGAGGTATATGGCAGGGGGCACCGCACACGGCTAAGGAATAGATCACGGATCAACTTGTGTGTCTAGAGGTGTCCCCTGCCTCCGTATATAAAGGAGCCAAGGGGGAGGGCTGGCCGGCCAAGGAGGGGAGGCGCAGGGGAGTCCTACTCCCTCTGGGAGTAGGATTCCTCCCCCCAATCCTAGTCCAACTAGGATTCCTCGGAGGGGAAGGGAGAGAGGGGTGGCCGGCCACCTCTCCTAGTCCTAACAGGACTAGGGGAAGGTGGGAGGCGCACAGCCCTTGTGGGAAGCCCTTTCACCTTTCCACTAAGGCCCATGAAGGCCCATATGGCTCCCGGGGGGTTCCGGTAACCCTCCCGGTACTCCGGTAAAATCCCGATTTCACCCGGAACACTTCCGATGTCCAAACATAGGCTTCCAATATATCAATCTTTACGTCTCGACCATTTCGAGACTCCTCGTCATGTCCGTGATCACATCCGGGACTCCGAACAACCTTCGGTACATCAAAATGCATAAACTCATAATATAACTGTCATGGTAACCTTAAGCGTGCGGACCCTACGGGTTCGAGAACAATGTAAACATGACCGAGACATGTCTCCGGTCAATAACCAATAGCGGGACCTGGATGCCCATATTGGCTCCTACATATTCTACGAAGATCTTTATCGGTTAGACCGCATAACAACATACGTTGTTCCCTTTGTCATCGGTATGTTACTTGCCCGAGATTCGATCGTCGGTATCCAATACCTAGTTCAATCTCGTTACCGGCAAGTCTCTTTACTCGTTCCGTAATACATCATCTCACAACTAACATATTAGTTGCAGTGCTTGCAAGGCTTATGTGATGTGCATTACCGAAAGGGCCCAGAGATACCTCTCCGACAATCGGAGTGACAAATCCTAATCTCGAAATACGCCAACCCAACATCTACCTTTGGAGACACCTGTAATGCTCCTTTATAATCACCCAGTTACGTTGTGACGTTTGGGTAGCACCCAAAGTGTTCCTCCGGTAAACGGGAGTTGCATAATCTCATAGTCATAGGAACATGTATAAGTCATGAAGAAAGCAATAGCAACATACTAAACGATCGGGTGCTAAGCTAATGGAATGGGTCATGTCAATCAGATCATTCAACTAATGATGTGACCTCGTTAATCAAATAACAACTCATTGTTCATGGTTAGGAAACATAACCATCTTTGATTAACGAGCTAGTCAAGTAGAGGCATACTAGTGACACTTTGTTTGTCTATGTATTCACACATGTATTATGTTTCCGGTTAATACAATTCTAGCATGAATAATAAACATTTATCATGATTATAAGGAAATAAATAATAACTTTATTATTGCCTCTAGGGCATATTTCCTTCATGAACGTGATGAAAACTAGCTTGACGATAATTCCCATGTGTCCTCAGGAGCGCTTTACATCATATAAGAGTTTGTCCAGACTTGTCCTTTGCTACAAAAAGGATTGGGCCACCTTGCTGCACTTTATTTACTTTTGTTACTTGTTGCTTGTTACCAATTATCTTTTCACAAAACTATTTGTTACCTATAATTTCAGTGCTTGCAGAGAATACCTTGCTGAAAACCGCTTATCATTTCCTTCTGCTCCTCGTTGGCTTCGACACTCTTACTTATCGAAAGGACTATGATAGATCCCCTATACTTGTGGGTCATCAAGACTCTTTTCTGGCGCCGTTGCCGGGGAGTGAAGTGTTGTAACACCCTCGATGCGACTATATCTCCCACGTGTCGAGGCACGACTTAGAGGCATAATCGCATTGAAGGCATATGTCGCAAGTTAGGCAATCTTCACAACATCCCATGTAATATAGATAATAAAAGGGGAGATAACATAGTTGGCTTACACTCCCCACATCAATCAAGGTACATAAATAACATTACATCATCCAAACACTCATGGCCTAACTACGGCGCCAAAATAAAAGATAACCCAACATGCGACACGGTCCCGATCACCCCCAACTGGGCACCACTACTGATAATCAGGAAAGGAAACATAGTAACGTTGAGAGTCCTCATCGAACTCCCACTTGAGCTCGAGCGCGTCACCTGGAGCGGAATCATCAGGCCCTGCATCTGGTGTAATAGTAATCTGTGAGCCACAGGGACTCAGCAATCTCGCACCCTCGCGATCAAGACTATTTAAGCTTATAGGTAAGGCAAGGTAAAAATATAGGTGGAGCTGCAGCAAGCGACTAGCATATGTGGTGGCTAACTTATTCACAAAAGAGAGCGAGAAGAGGAGGCAAAGCGCGAGCGAGAAACTAGAGAACAACCTGCTCAAACATTACTCCAACACCGTGTCCACTTCTCGGACTCCGCCGAGAAGAGGCCATCATGGTAACACACTCAGTTGATTCATTTTAATTGTTAAGGTTCAAGTTATCTACAACCGGACATTAACAAATTCCCATCTGCCCATAACCGCGGGCACGGCTTTCGAAAGTTCAAATCCCTGCAGGGGAGTCCCAACTTAGCCCATGACAAGCTCTCAGGGTCAATGAAGGAATAGACCTCCTCCCGAGACATTCCGATCAGACTCGGTATCTTGGTTCTTCAAGACACTTCGACAGGTTAAAGCAAGACCAGCAACACCGCCCGAATGTGCTGACAAATCCCGATAGGAGCTGCACATATCTCTTTCTCAGGGCACACTCAGATTGTCTAGACTTCCGGTAGGCCAGCCCAGAGTTGCCCCTAGTAGCCACCGGCGGCTGACAGTTTGGACCAACACTCAGAGGAGCACTAGCCCGGGGGGTTAAAATAAGATGACCCTCGGGCTCCGAAAACCCAAGGGAAAAAGAGGCTAGGTGGCAAATGGTAAAACCAAGGTTGGGCATTGCTGGAAAAGCTTTAATCAAGGCGAACTATCAAGGGGTTCCCATTATAACCCAACCGCGTAAGGAACGCAAAATCCGGGAACATAACACCGATATGACGAAAACTAGGGCGGCAAGAGTGGAACAAAATACTAGGCGAGAGGCCGAGCCTGCCACCCTTTACAAAGTATATAGATGCATTAAGATAATAAGGTAATATAATGATATCCCAACAAGTAAATAAATGTTCCAACAAGGAACGGCCTCCAATCTTCACCTGCAACTAGCAACGCTATAAGAGGGGCTGAGCAAAGCGGTAACATAGCCAATCAACGGTTTGCTAGGACATGATGGGTTAGAGGTTTTACATGGCAATTTGGGAGGCTTGAAAGCAAGTGGTAGGCATCGTAGCATTGGCATAGCAAAAGAGCGAGCAAACTAGCATAGCAAAGTTGTCAGAGTTGACTGGATCCTCGAAAGCAAACTCAATGGGCTCCTCATTAGCGAACTCGTCTCCCGGCTCTACTCAAACAAGACAAACAAACAACAAGGACACAATCAACCACGTTCAAGGATCAACCAATATGGTGCAAGGATGGTATGCTATGCGGGATGCGATGCGGGATGCATATGCAAGATGTGACAGGGAATGCATGAACCTGGCCTCAACTTGGAAATCCAAGGGTGCCACTGGAAAGATGAGATGAAATCGCTTGAAAACGATATAAAGAACGCCGGAATCGGAGTTACGGTTAGGAAATGGCAAGCAATTCAAATATGACACCGGTCTGCGATTTACAGCAAGTAGCCATCTAAATGCAACGAAATGAACATGCTACAACACCCAACCATGACAACAAAATACATGGCAGGGATGCATTCCAGATGCTTAACAAAAGTCTAGCACTAAGCTACGGCCAATTCATCCATTAACAGGTTCAAAAAAGCATGGCAAAAATGCATATGGCAAACAGATCTCAGACTTAGTGAAATTAACACTTGTCTGGAATCGCAGATCAGGTAGCACTCTTCGGAGCAACAAAACTACATGCTACAGGAACTGAACATGGCAAAGTAAAGTATGGCATGGAGCTACTCAAAGAGCTTAACAAAAGTCCCTTAGTGACCTTGAGTCAAAAAGGACCAGAAAATACAATTGCAAACATGTGAACATAGCAAAAACATGATCAGATCACAGACTTGGTGAAAACTGGAGCATGCTGAAAACAGATATCAAGTAGGCATGTTTACGAGCTCGATGCACTCACTACAGAGCAAGTCATGATAAGCTAAGTATACACCCATCAAGAAGGCACAAAATGCAAGCTATACATGGCAAGAACAATAGCATAGCAAGCACGGATCAACTACAACATCATCGGCAAAATTGCAAACAAGTTGACAATCTGCCCAGATTCACAAAGTAGCAAAAGTAGAGCTCGGTTGACTCAAGCTAGGGTGCTCCATAATTGCAAACAAAGACATGGATGGATAGAGCACTACAAGATTAACAAAACATCCTTACTTATCACCCCCAAAAGAGGCACGGATCACTAGGAAACAACATGAACATATGGCATAATGAAATAAACAGACCAATGACTTAGTGGAAATGCTAAGTCCCTGAAATCAGCATTACCAAGTG
Source organism: Triticum urartu (assembly GCF_003073215.2). Lineage (NCBI taxonomy): Eukaryota > Viridiplantae > Streptophyta > Magnoliopsida > Poales > Poaceae > Triticum > Triticum urartu. The sequence continues at coordinate 237,719,357 of NC_053024.1, forward strand.
CACCACTTTGCAAGCTTGTGCTAGTCACCACACACATCACAAAAATACATGGGTTGCACCTCTGGAAAGATGGCAAAACCCTTAACAAAACATATGTAGAGCTCAAGGGCATATCATGCACATAATAAACATGGCAAAAATGACAAATATCTAAATGGAGTAGCAGATCTGACAATTATCTCAAGTAGCCCTCTTCTAACAGCATTTCGGGCATCAAGATGAACTCAAATGAAAATAATGCAATGGAATGAAATGATGTACTCTTTGAGATGAACATTTTGATATGCTATATGCCCAAATCGGAGCTACGGATGCAAAGTGTCGGCACGATGAATAAGGGCATATAAGCTAGGGTTAGGGATAAAAAGTCAACCGAATCTCAGATCTGGATCGGGCACGGATTACGAGGATTGCCGGAACAGTGCTCGCCGGAGTTGGAGACGTGGCGGCCGGAGCTCGGAGTAGGGGAGGTCGGAGCTCGCCGGACGGCGAGGTGGCCGCGATGGAGCTCGGCTCCGGGCGAGGGGAGGCGAGGCCGAGGCGATGCGGGGGCGCCGCCGGGCGGCGAAGTGTGCCGGGAGGCGGCGGAGGCGGCGATGGCGCGTCGGGCGGCGACGCGGCCGGGCTCGGAGAAGACGGCGGCGGGGCGACGCGTGGGGTGGCACGGCGAGCCGGGTGCGGGTGGCGGCGACTGGGCCCGGGAGGGCCCGCTACGGGCCTCGGCGGGCCGGCGGAGGAGGCGGCGAAGTGGGGCGCCGGGTCGCCACGTGGCACGCCCGGAGTGGCTGGCGGGGGAACGGACAATGTCCATAGGCGGGATTTTTGTCCGGCGGCGCGCGATGATGAGTGGATCTAGGGTTTTTCAGGGGGGAAGGAGAAGGAGATTTTCGGGGGATCTTTAAATAGGCATAGGAGGAGCTAGAAGAGTCCAAATGAGGTGCGGTTTTTGGCCAAGCGATCGTGATCGAACGCTCTAGATGATGGAGAAGGTTTTGGTGGGTTTTGGGCCAAATTGGAGGGGTGTTGGGCTGCAACACACACGAGGCCTTTTCGGTCCCTCGGTTAACCGTTGGAGTATCAAATGAAGTCCAAATGGTACGAAACTTGACAGGCGGTCTACCGGTAGTAAACCAAGGCCGCTTGGCAAGTCTCGGTCCAATCCGGAAATTTTTAAGCCCCACACACAAAAGAAGGGTAGAAATGACCACCGGAGGAGAACGAAGCGCCGGAATGCAAAACGGACAACGGGGAAAATGCTCGAATGCATGAGACGAACACGTATGCAAATGCAATGCACATGATGACATGATATGAGATGCATGACAATGACCACAACACACGGAGACAAAGACCCGAACCCAAGAAAATAAAATAACTTAAACGCCGGAAACGGCAAGAGTTGGAGTACAAATTGGGTAAGTTACATCCGGGGTGTTACAACACTCCACCACTACGAAAGGATCTCGTCCCGAGATCTAGGACTGAAAGAACGCCGGGTACTCAGAACGGAGGTGATCCTCGCGTTCCCAGGTAGCTTCACGGTCGGAATGGTGTGACCACTTGACTTTGAGAAATTTTATTGACTTATTGCGAGTCTTGCATTCAGTCTCTTCAAGAATAGCAACTGGGTGCTCACGATAAGAGAGATCTTCTTGGAGCTCAATGTCCTCGAAGTTGACGGTGCGGTCAGGAGTCTTGAAGCACTTCCGAAGCTGAGAGACATGGAACACGTCATGAACATTTGCAAAGTTTGAAGGAAGCTCGAGTTGATAGGCGAGGTCGCCTCTCTTGCTGACAATCTTGAAAGGTCCCACGTATCTAGGGGCAAGCTTCCCTTTGATACCGAAGCGACGAGTACCTTTCATAGGAGAGACGCGGAGGTAAACATGATCTCCGATCTCGAAAGCCAAATCACGGTGCTTGCTGTCATAGTAACTCTTCTGACGGGATTGGGCTGCTTTGAGGTTATCTCGAATGACTTTGCACATTTCCTCTGCCTCTGTGATTAAGTCATTACCCAAAAGCTGACGTTCACTGGTTTCAGACCAGTTGAGAGGGGTACAACACTTTCTGCCATACAGAATTTCAAATGGGGCCTTTCCCGAACTTGCTTGAAAACTGTTGTTGTAGGAGGATTCAGCATATCGAAGACAATCCTCCCACTTCATGCCGAAGGAGATCACACAAGCCCTAAGCATATCTTCAAGAATCTGGTTGACACGCTCGACTTGACCGCTAGTTTGAGGATGGAAAGCTGTGCTGAAGCGGATGTTGGTGCCCATGGCCTTCTGAAAAGAATCCCAAAACTTGGAGGTAAAGATGTTGCCACGGTCTGAAGAGATCACTTGTGGGATACCGTGCAGAGAGACAATTCGAGAGGTATAGAGTTCCGCCAATTGAACTGCAGTGATCGACTCTTTGGTAGGTAGAAAGTGAGCCACTTTGGTGAGTTTGTCGATGACAACGAATATAGCATCATTGCCACACTTGGACTTTGGAAACCCAGTCACGAAGTCCATCTCAATGTGGTCAAACTTCCATTCTGGAATGGCAAGAGGATGGAGGAGACCAGCTGGCCTTTGGTGTTCTGCCTTCACTCTTCTGCAGACATCACATTCATTCACGAATTGAGCAATCTCGCGCTTCATTCGAGTCCACCAATAAGCCTGCTTAAGGTCCTGATACATTTTCGTACTCCCTGGGTGGATGGAGAGGAGAGAATTGTGAGCCTCGTTCATGATCACTTTACGAAGTTCACCTTTGGGCACAACAATACGATCCTCGAAGAAGAGGGTGTCTTTGTCATCAAGGCGGTAGCACTTATACTTGGGTTGGCTCTTGGCAATCCCAATCTTCACCTTTTTCACCATAGCATCAAGAAGCTGGGCTTGGCAAATCTGGTCTTCTAAGGTAGGAGAGACTTGAAGGTTGGCGAGGAAACCTTGAGGAACAACTTGCAGATTAAGTTTGCGGAAAGCTTCACAAAGCTCGGGTTGATAAGGCTTGAGAATCAGACTGTTGCAATAAGCTTTACGGCTCAATGCGTCAGCAATCACATTGGCCTTGCCTGGAGTATACTCGATACTCGGATTATACTCTTGAATCATTTCGACCCATCGAGTTTGCCTGAGGTTGAGATTAGGCTGAGTGAAGATGTACTTGAGACTCTTGTGATCAGTGAAAATGTCCACTTTTCTTCCCAATAGAAGATGTCTCCAAGTCAAAAGAGCATGCACAACTGCCGCCAACTCGAGATCATGAGTGGGGTAGTTCTTCTCATTAGGCTTCAACTGGCGAGAGGTATAAGCAACAACTTTCTTCTCTTGCATCAATACTGCGCCAAGACCTTGGAGAGAGGCATCACAAAAGACCTCGTACGGCTTGGATTCATCAGGCGGAGTGAGAACTGGAGCAGTGATCAATTTCTCTTTCAAAGTGTTGAAAGCAATGTCACACTCCAGAGACCAAACGTACTTGACGTGCTTCTAGAGAAGATTTGAGAGAGGCTTCGCAATCTTAGAAAAGTTTTCAACGAATCTTCGGTAATAGCTTGCGAGACCGAGGAAACTACGGAGTTGCTTCACGTTCTGAGGAGGTTCCCAATTCACAATTGCAGACACCTTCTCAGGATTCACGGCAATGCCCTTGGCAGAGATGATATGACCAAGATAAAGAACCTAATCGAGCCAAAATTCACACTTAGAGAACTTGGCGTAGAACTGATGTTCCCTGAGCTTATCAAGAACCAAACGCAAGTGCTTGGCATGATCTTCCTTGTTCTTCGAGAAAACCAGAATGTCATCGAGATAGACCAAAATGAAGTCATTGGTGTAGGCGTTGAAGATGAAGTTCATCATGCGAGAGAACGTCGGAGGAGCGTTGACGAGGCCAAAAGACATGACAGTGTATTCATATGAACCATAGCTTGTCCTGAAAGCCGTCTTGGGAATATCTTGCTCACGGATTCGAATCTGATGATAACCCATACAGAGATCAAGCTTGGAGAATACTTGAGCACCTTTGAGTTGTTCGAACAGCTCATTGATATTGGGAAGTGGGTATTTGTTCTTGATGGTCTTCTTGTTCAATGGACGGTAATCAACACAAAGTCGGTCCGTTCCATCCTTCTTCTTCACAAAAAGAACACCACAACCCCACGGAGAAGAACTAGGCCGGATGAGACCCATTTTCTCTTGAATATCGAGTTGCTTCTTCAGCTCCTTCAAATCTTCAGGTCCGAGCTTGTAAGGACGTTTGCACACAGGTTCCGTGCCAGGCTCAAGATCAATAACGAATTCAACTGGCCGGTGCGGAGGCATTCCTGGAAGCCCTTCTGGAAAGACGTCTTGATATTCGCAAACGACTGGAATTTGCGAGATGGCATCCAGTTCACCCTTCTCATTGAGAGAAAACTGATGGATGGTATTATCCCGAGCAGCAAAGACAATTACATCCTCAGACGAATGAGTCAATTGAATCTGCCTGGCTGCACAATCAAGCTGAGCCTTGTGCTTAGAAAGCCAATCCATTCTGAGAATAAGATTAATATCCGAGTTACCAAGAACCATTGGAGAAGCCAGAAACTTGAAATCACCCATCATGATAGAAATATCCGGAATCTTGTGGTTAGCGAGCAAACATTTACCCGGAGAGACAACTGCTAAGGGCTTATGCATGACTTGAGAAAACCACCCATGCTTAGATGCAAAAGGTCTCGAGATAAAACAATGCGATGCACCAGTGTCAAAAAGAACTTTTTGCAGGAACATCGTTAATAGGAAGGTTACCCATGATCACATCTGGTGAGTCCTCTGCCTGAGCTGCATTCAGCAAATTGACCTTGGCGTGCTTCGGATTATGCTTGACCACAGCTGTACTTGCCGATCTGACAGGAGGAGGAGGAGGAAGACGCCTCTGGTTGAAACACTTGTTGGCATAGTGACCTTTCTGTTGGCACTTGTTGCACGTGACCTCTGAAAGCGGACGGTGATACGGAGCACTCGATCTTGGAGGTTGAGATGAAGTCTTGTTCTGAAAGCCAGGGTTGGGTGGGTGGGAAGAACCACTGCCACCTTTGCTCTTCTGCTGATACGGCTGACGGAACGGAGGAGGAGGAAGTCAATACTTCTGCTGCTTGGCCACTTGAGTAGAGGAAGAAGGAGTAACATCTCTGACTCGCTTCTTGGAAGCATCACACCTCAGCTGAGCGGCCTCTTGCTTCAATGCCATGTTGTAGAACTCATCGTACCTAAAGGGCTCAAGGAGAACAAGAGCTAGCTGAATTTCTTCTCTGAGACCACCCCTGAACTGGTATATCATACTCTTCTCATCAGGGACGTCCTGCTTAGCAAAGCGGGCGAACTTCTGAAACAACTTCTTGTAGTCATAGACAGACAAAGAGCCTTGCTTCAGGTTGCGGAATTCCTCACGCTTGCTTTCAACCATGCTCTGAGGAATATGATGAGCACGGAAATCTCGACGAAATTCATCCCAAGTGATAACACGTCCACCTCTGGAATCCTTGTACTACTGGAACCATTCTGCAGCTTGATCTTTGACTTGGAAGGAAGCGAACTTGACAAAGTCCTCAGGCCTGACGTTACTGCACTCGAAATGCTTGCACAGATCCACAAGCCAATCGTCAGCATCGGTTGCCTCAACACAATTGCTGAAAGTCTTTGGCCCATTAGCAAGGAACTGGTTGAGTGTAGCAAAGTGATTCTGATTGTTGCCTTGGTTCCCTTGGTTGCCTTGATTGCGCTCTTGGAGAATTTGCATGATCAACTATGTGTTTGCATTGGTTGCGGCCATCACAGCTTGCCATGCCTCCGGAGGAGGTGGAGGTGGTGGCGGATCAGGATTCGGGGTCGTGCGCGTTGGAGGAGCCATCCTGAAGAGGTTGACCACCATTAGCACATTGATAGACAAATATTGAAGCTGAATCCAACGGAACGAAAATTGCAACATATAGTCTGCACATCCGAACAAAATGAACGAATGCATTCCTCTTGAAATGGTCACAAATCCATAAATTGAGAAGCCACTTAGAATTTAAGTAAAGAAATAAATCAACAAGGTACGGCTCAAGAACGAATACTCGGTAAGAAATCCCAATCTCAAACCAAATATCCGTGGAAGAAGAACTAGAGCTACAAGAATTCCCACCTATGAAACTCCCGAACATTTCCGGTTATGCAATCAGGTGTTGGGGATACAGGGGAAGCATAATATCTCACCCAATTCTAGCAAATCCTACATCCAGCTGTATCCATCCTTCAACACATAACCGAGAAACCTTCGGAAACCATCTACCTCAACCTTCGAAAAGCATCTGTTATACAAGTTATGGAGATACTCCCGAACTCCCGCCCTAGTACTGGGTGGCGTCGAGGTTATCTCACCAACGAATTGCATAAAAGAGATTTTCGATGTCAGCGTACTAAACTCAGGTATTCCACAATTGCAACGATAAAATTATGACGACAGCACCTCAGAGCTCAACTCCCCGGGACACTTTCACAAAACCCCTGACAGGAGGCACCAAGACAATGTTCTCATCATAAAACCATCGGAACGATTCCAAGATACCCGCGTGATCCTAAAATTTTTTTTTAGTGAAATTTGAGAAGAGAAGAGTCAAAACTCTACGTCAGGATGCCTTACCAGAGCAATGAGGAGACTGGGAAGTAAAAAGAATTCCTAAACTCTCCGATATATAATTCCTAAATGACTCAAAACATTTTTCTAGACACAACTCGGCTGCTACAAACGATCAAGCAATGGGGCTCCTAAGGTCGGGGAAGGCTCTGATTACCAACTTGTAACACCCTCGATGCGACTATATCTCCCACGTGTCGAGGCACGACTTAGAGGCATAATCGCATTGAAGGCATATGTCTCAAGTTAGGCAATCTTCACAACATCCCATGTAATATAGATAATAAAAGGGGAGATAACATAGTTGGCTTACACTCGCCACGTCAATCAAGGTACATAAATAACATTACATCATCCAAACACTCATGGCCCGACTATGGCGCCAAAATAAAAGATAACCCAACATGCGACACGGTCCCGATCACCCCCAACTGGGCACCACTACTGATAATCAGGAAAGGAAACATAGTAACGTTGAGAGTCCTCGTCGAACTCCCACTTGAGCTCGAGCATGTCACCTGGAGCGGAATCATCAGGCCCTGCATCTGGTGTAATAGTAATCTATGAGCCACAGGGACTCAGCAATCTCGCACCCTCGCGATCAAGACTATTTAAGCTTATAGGTAAGGCAAGGTAAAAATATAGGTGGAGCTGCAGCAAGCGACTAGCATATGTGGTGGCTAACTTATTCGCAAAAGAGAGCGAGAAGAGGAGGCAAAGCGCGAGCGAGAAACTAGAGAACAACCTGCGCAAACATTACTCCAACACCGTGTCCACTTCTCGGACTCCGCCGAGAAGAGGCCATCACGGTAACACACTCAGTTGATTCATTTTAATTAAGTTAAGGTTCAAGTTATCTACAACCGGACATTAACAAATTCCCATCTGCCCATAACCGCGGGCACGGCTTTCGAAAGTTCAAATCTCTGTAGGAGAGTCCCAACTTAGCCCATGACAAGCTCTCACGGTCAACGAAGGAATAGACCTCCTCCCGAGACGTTCCGATCAGACTCGGTATCTCGGTTCTTCAAGACACTTCGACAGGTTAAAACAAGACCAGCAACACCGCCCGAATGTGCCGAAAAATCCCGATAGGAGCTGCACATATCTCTTTCTCAGGGCACACTCAGATTGTCTAGACTTCCGGTAGGCCAGCCCAGAGTTGCCCCTGGTAGCCACCGGCGGCTGACAGTTTGGACCAACACTCAGAGGAGCACTAGCCCGGGGGGTTAAAATAAGATGACCCTCGGGCTCCGAAAACCCAAGGGAAAAAGAGGCTAGGTGGCAAATGGTAAAACCAAGGTTGGGCATTGCTGGAAAAGCTTTAATCAAGGCGAACTATCAAGGGGTTCCCATTATAACCCAACCGCATAAGGAACGCAAAATCCGGGAACATAACACCGATATGACGGAAACTAGGGCGGCAAGAGTGGAACAAAACACTAGGCGGGAGGCCGAGCCTTCCACCCTTTACCAAGTATATATATATGCATTAAGATAACAAGGTAATATAATGATATCCCAACAAGTAAATAAATGTTCCAACAAGGAATGGCCTCCAATCTTCACCTGCAACTAGCAACGCTATAAGAGGGGCTAAGCAAAGCGGTAACACAGCCAATCAACGGTTTTCTAGGACATGGTGGGTTAGAGGTTTGACATGGCAATTTGGGAGGCTTGAAAGCAAGTGGTAGACATCGTAGCATTGGCATAGCAAAAGAGCGAGCAAACTAGCATAGCAAAGATAGTAGTGATTTCGAGGGTATGATCATCTTGCCTGCACAGTTGTCAGAGTTGGCTGGATCCTCGAAAGCAAACTCAATGGGCTCCTCGTTAGCGAACTCGTCTCCCGGCTCTACCCAAACAAGACAAACAAGCAACAAGGACACAATCAACCACGTGCAAGACTCAAACAATATGATGCAAAGATGATATGCTATGCGGGATGCGATGCGGGATGCATATGCAAGATGTGACAAGGGATGCATGAACCTGGCTTCAACTTGGGAATCCAAGCGTGCCACTGGAAAGATGAGATGAAATCGCTTGAAAACGATATAAAGAACACCGGAATCGGAGTTACGGTTTGGAAATGGCAAGCGATTCAAATATGACACCGGTCTGCGATTTACACCAAGTAGCCATCTAAATGCAACGAAATGAACATGCTACAGCACCCAAACATGACAACAAAATACATGGCAGCGATGCATTCAAGATGCTTAAAAAAAGTCTGGCACTGAGCTACGGCCAATACATCCATTAACAGGTTCAAACAAGCATGGCAAAAATGCATATGACAAACAGATTTCAGACTTAGTGAAATTAACACTTGTCTGGAATCGCAGATCAGGTAGCACTCTTCGGAGCAACAAAACTACATGCTACAGGAACTGAACATGGCAAAGTAAAGTATGGCATGGAGCTACTCAAAGAGCTTAACAAAAGTCCCTTAGTGACCTTGAGTCAAAAAGGACCAGAAAATACAATTGCAAACATGTGAACATAGCAAAAACATGATCAGATCACAAACTTAGTGAAAACTGGAGCATGCTGAAAAAAGATATCAAGTAGGCATGTTTACGAGATTGATTCACTCACTACGGAGCAAGTCATGACCAAATAAGCATACATCCATCAAGAATACACAAAAATGTAAGCTATACATGGCAATTACAATTACATAGCATGCACGGATCAACTACAACATCATCGGCAAAATTGCAAACAAGTTGACAATCTGTCCAGATTCACAAAGTAGCAAAAGTAGAGCTCGATTGACTCAAGCTAGGGTGCTCCATAATTGCAAACAAAGACATGGATGGATAGAGCACTACAAGATTAACAAAACATCCTTACTGATCATCCCCGAAATAGGCACGGATCACTAGGAAACAACATGAACATATGGCATAATGAAATAAACAGACCAAGGACTTAGTGGAAATGCTAAGTCCCTGAAATCAGCATTACCAAGTGCACCACTTTGCAAGCTTGTGCTAGTCACCACACACATCACAAAAATACATGGGTTGCACCTCTAGAAAGATGGCAAAACCCTTAACAAAACATATGTAGAGCTCAAGGGCATATCATGCACACAATAAACATGCCAAAAATAACAAATATCTAAATGGAGTAGCAGATCTGACAATTATCTCAAGTAGCCCTCTTCTAACAGCATTTCGGGCATCAAGATGAACTCAAATGAAAATGATGCAATGGAATGAAATGATGTACTCTCTGAGATGAACATTTTGATATGCTATATGCCCAAATCGGAGATACAGATGCAAAGTTACGGCACGATGAACAAGGGCATATAAGCTAGGGTTAGGGATAAAAAGTCGACCGAATCTCAGATCTGGATCGGGCACAGATTACGAGGATGACCGGAACAGTGCTCGCCGGAGTTGGAGACGTGGCGGCCAGAGCTCGGAGTAGGGGAGGTCGGAGCTCACCGGACGGCGAGGTGGCCGCGGTGGAGCTCGGCTCCGGGCGAGGGGAGGCGAGGCCGAGGCGATGCGGGGGCGGCGCCAGGCGGCGGAGTGGGCCAGGAGGCGGCGGAGGCGGCGATGGCGTGTCGGGCGGCGGCGGGCGGCGACGCGGCCGGGCTCGGAGAAGACGGCGGCGGGGCGACACGTGGGGCGGCACGGCGAGCCGGGTGCGGGTGGCGGCGACTGGGCCCGGGAGGGCCCGCTACGGGCCTCGGCGGGCCGACGGAGGAGGCGGTGAAGTGGGGCGCCAGGTCGCCACGTGGCATGCCCGGAGTGGCTGGCGGGGGAAGCGGACAGTGTCCGTCGGCGGGATTTTTGTCCGGCGGCGCGCGATGATGAGTGGATCTAGGGTTTTTCGGGGGGGGAAGGAGAAGGAGATTTTCGGGGGATCTTTAAATAGGCATAGGAGGAGTTAGGAGAGTCCAAATGAGGTGCGGTTTTCGGCCACGCGATCGTGATCGAACGCTCTAGATGATGGAGAAGGTTTTGGTGGGTTTTGGGCCAAATTGGAGGGGTGTTGGGCTGCAACACACACGAGGCCTTTTCGGTCCCTCGGTTAATCGTTGGAGTATCAAATGAAGTCCAAATGGTACGAAACTTGACAGGCGGTCTACCGGTAGTAAACCAAGGCCGCTTGGAAAGTCTCGGTCCAATACGGAAATGTTTAAGCCCCACACACAAAAGAAAGGTAGAAATGACCAACGGAGGAGAACGAAGCGCCGGAATGCAAAACGGACAACGGGGAAAATGCTCGAATGCATGAGATGAACACGTATGCAAATGCAATGCACATGATGACATGATATGAGATGCATGACAATGACCACAACACACGGAGACAAAGACCCGAACCCAAGAAAATAAAATAACTTAAACGCCGGAAACGGCAAGAGTTGGAGTACAAATTGGGTAAGTTACATCCGAGGTGTTACAAGCGCCTTTGGTAGGTGGATTTTGGTAAGGAAAAATTTATATAGTGTACTGAAATTTACTGTCACTTGTTACTATGGAAAGTACTCCTCTGAGGGGCTTGTTCGGAGTATCTTCACCCCGACCAATAGAGCAAAGAGTTGCTCCTCAACCTACTGAACCTACTGAAAATGAAAATAAAAATAAAAAGGTCAGCTTTGAAATTCCTTCGGGTATGATAGAAAAACTGCTAGCTAATCCTTTTGTAGGAGACGGAACAATGCATCCTGATGAGCACCTAATATATGTGGATGAAGTTTGTGGATTATTTAAGCTTGCAGGTGTACCCGGAGATGTTATTAAGAAGAAGGTCTTCCCTTTATCTTTGAAGGAAGATGCATTGACATGGTATAGGCTATGTGTTGATACGGGGTCATGGAACTACAAACGATTGAAATTGGAATGTCATCAGAAGTTTTATCCTATGCATCTTGTTCATCGTGATCGCAATTATATATATATTGGCCTCGCGGAGGAGAAAGCATCGCCCAAGCTTGGGGAGGCTTAAATCAATGTTATATTCATGCCCCAATCATGAGCTCTCAAGAGAAATTATTATTCAAAATTTATATGCTCGGCTTTCTGATAACAATCGCACCATGCTCGATACTTCTTGTGCTGGCTCTTTTATGACGAAGACTATTGAATTCAAATGGGATTTATTGGAAAGAATTAAACGCAACTCTGAAGATTGGGACCTCGACGAAGGTAAGGAGTCAGGTATGACACCTAAGTATGATTGTGTTAAATCTTTTATGGATACCGATGTTTTCCGTAAATTTAGCACTAAATATGGACTTGACTCTGAGATAGTAGCTTCTTTCTGTGAATCTTTTGCTACTCATGTTGATCTCCCTAGGGAGAAGTGGTTTAAATATCATCCTCCCATAGAAGTAAAAGTAGCTGCACCTATTAAAGTTGAAGAAAAGACTATCACTTATAATGATCCTATTGTTCCTACTGCTTATGTTGAGAAACCACATTTTCCTGTTAGGATAAAAGATCATGCTAAAGCTTCAACTGTGGTTCGTAAAAGCAATATTAGAACTTATACACCTCCTGAGCAAGTTAAAGTTGAACCTAATATTTCTATTGTTAAATATCTCTTGTCTGATAATATTGATGGGCATGTTATTTATTTCTATGATGAAACTGCTAGAATTGCTAAACCTTGTGCTAAAGATAAACCTAGACCTGTGGTAGGCATGCCTGTTATTTCTGTTAAAATAAGAGATCATTGTTATCATGGCTTGTGTGATATGGGTGCTAGTGCTAGTGCAATACCTATTGACTTATACAGAGAAATTATGCATGATATTGCACCTACTGAGTTAGAAGATATTGATGTCTTGCCAATAGAGATACTATTTCACCAATTGGAATTGTTAGAGATGTTGAAGTCTTGTGTGGGAAAACTAAATATCCTACTGATTTTCTTGTTCTTGGTTCCACACAAGATAGCTTTTGTCCCATTATATTTGGTAGACCCTTCTTGAACACTATTAATGCTAAGATAGATTGCAAAAAGGATATTGTTACTATTGGTTTAGGTGATATGTCTCATGAATTTAATTTCTCTAAATTTTGTAGACAACACCGTGAAGAGGAATTGCCTAGTAAAGATGAAATTATTGGTCTTGCTTCTATTGTCGTACCTCCTAGTGATCCTTTAGAACAATATTTGCTAGACCATGAAAATGATATGTTTATGAATGAAAGAAGGGAAATAGATGAAGTATTCTTTAAACAGGAACCCATCCTGAAACACAATTTGCCTGTTGAAATCCTAGGGGATCCTCCTCCACCCAAGGGTGATCCCGTGTTTGAGCTTAAACCGTTACCTGATACTCTTAAATATGCTTATGTTGATGAGAAAAAATGTATCCTGTTATTATTAGTGCTAACCTTTTAGAGCATGAAGAAGAGAGATTACTGAAAACTCTGAAGAAGCACCGTGCTGCTATTGGATATACTCTTGATGATCTTAAGGGCATTAGTCCCACTCTATGTCAACACAAAATAAATTTGGAGGAAGATGCCAAACCAGTTCGTGATCATCAACGACGGCTGAATCCTAAGATGAAGGAAGTGGTAAGAAAGGAAATACTAAAGCTTCTTGAGGCAGGTATAATCTATCCCGTTCCTGATAGTCAGTGGGTAAGTCCTGTCCATTGTGTCCCTAAGAAGGGAGGTATTACTGTAGTTCCTAATGATAAAGATGAGTTGATCCCGCAAAGAATTATTACAGGTTATAGGATGGTAATTGATTTCCGCAAATTAAATAAAGATACTAAAAAAGATCATTACCCCGTACCTTTTATCGATCAAATGCTAGAAAGATTATCCAAACATACACATTTTTCTTTCTAGATGGTTATTCTGGTTTCTCTCAAATACCTGCGTCAGCCAATGATCAATCAAAGACTACTTTTACTTGCCCTTTTGGTACTTTTGCTTATAGATGTATGCCTTTTGGTTTATGTAATCCACCTGCTACCTTTCAAATATGCATGATGGCTATATTATCTGACTTCTGTGAAAAGATTTGTGAGGTTTTCATGGACGATTTTTCCGTCTATGGATCCTCTTTTGATGATTGCTTAAGCAACCTTGACCGAGTTTTGCAGAGATGTGAAGAAACTAATCTTGTCTTGAATTGGGAAATGTGTCACTTTATGGTTAATGAAGGTATTGTCTTGGGGCATAAAGTTTTTGAAAGAGGTATTGAGGTTGATAAAGCCAAGGTTGATGCTATTGAAAAGATGTCATGTCCCAAGGACATCAAAGGTATAAGAAGTTTCCTTGGTCATGCCGGTTTTTATAGGAGGTTCATTAAGGACTTCTCAAAAATTTCTCAGCCTTTGACTAATTTATTACAAAAAGATATACCATTTGTTTTTTATGATGATTGCATAGACGCATTTGAAATACTTAAGAAAGCATTGATCTCTGCACCGATTGTTCAGCCACCTGATTGGAATTTACCCTTTGAAATTATGTGTGATGCTAGTGATTATGCTGTAGGTGTTGTTCTAGGGTAAAGAGTTGATAAGAAATTAAATTTTATTCAATATGCTAGTAAAACTCTAGACAATGCTCAGAGAAATTATGCTACTACTGAAAAAGAATTCTTAGCAGTTGTATTTGCTTCTGATAAGTTCAGACCTTATATTGTTGATTCTAAAGTAACTATTCACACGGATCATGCTGCTATTAAATACCTTATGGAAAATAAAGATGCTAAACCTAGACTTATTAGATGGGTTCTCTTGCTACAAGAATTTGATTTGCATATTATTGATAGAAAGGGAGCTGAGAACCCCGTTGTAGACAACTTGTCTAGGTTAGAAAATGTGCTTGATGACCCACTACCTATTGATGATAGCTTTCCTGATGAACAATTAAATGTCATAAATTCTTCTCGTACTGCTCCATGGTATGCTGATTATGCTAATTATTTGTTGCTAAATTTATACCACCTAGTTTCACATACCAGGAAAATAAAAAGTTTTTCTATGATTTGAGACATTACTTTTGGGATGACCCACACCTTTATAAAGAAGGAGTAGATGGTGTTATTAGACGTTGTGTATCTGAGCATGAACAGGAACAGATCCTATGCAAGTGTCACTCCGAGGCTTATGGAGGACACCACGCTGGAGATAGAACTGCACATAAGGTATTGCAATCTGGTTTTTATTGGCCTACTCTCTTCAAGGATGCCCGTAAGTTTGTCTTGTCTTGTGATGAATGTCAAAGAATTGGTAATATTAGTAGATGTCAAGAAATGCCTATATTCACTTGTTATTGAACCATTTGATGTTTGGGGCTTTGATTATATGGGACCTTTTTCCTGCCTCTAATGGTTATACACATATTTTAGTTGATGTTGATTACGTTACTAAGTGGGTAGAAGCTATTCCAACTAGTAGTGCTGATCATAACACCTCTATTAAGATGCTTAAAGAAGTTATTTTTCCAAGGTTTGGAGTCCCTAGATATTTAATGGCTGATGGTGGTTCACATTTTATTCATGGTGCTTTCTGTAAAATGCTTTCTAAGTATGATGTTAATCATAGAATTTCATCTCCTTATCACCCATAGTCTAGTGGTCAAGTAGAATTGAGCAATAGAGAACTCAAATTAATTTTGCAAAACACTGTTAATAGATCTAGAAAAAACTGGTCCAAGAAACTTGATGATGCATTATGGGCCTATAGAACTGCATATAAAAATCCTATGGGTATGTCACTTACCTCTCGAGCTAGAATATAAGGCTTATTGGGCTATTAAAGAGCTCAATTATGATTTCAAACTTGCCGGTGAGAAGAGGTTATTTGATATTAGCACACTTGATGAATGAAGATCCCAAGCCTATGAAAATGCCAAGTTGTTTAAAGAAAAAGTTAAAAGATGGCATGACAAAAGAATACAAAGCGTGAGTTTAATGTAGGTGATTATGTATTGCTATACAACTCTCGTTTAAGATTTTTTGCAGGAAAACTTCTCTCTAAATGGGAAGGTCCTTACGTTATCGAGGAGGTCTATCATTCCGGTGCCATAAAAATCAACAACTTCGAAGGCACAAATCCGAAGGTGGTGAACGGTCAAAGAATTAAACATTATATCTCAGGTAATCCTATAAATCTTGAAATCAATGTTATTGAAATCGTAACCCCGGAGGAATACATAAGGGACACTTTCCGGAACGTTTCAGACTCCGAAAAGGAATAGGTATGTGGTACGGTAAGTAAACCGACTCCAAAATAGTTCTAATGGCAATTTTCTTCCGTTTTGGAATATTTAGAAAAATAGAAAAATAAGAAGTAGTCCGGGAAGGACACGAGGGATCCACGAGGGTGGAGGGCGCGCCCTACCCCCTTGGGCGCGCCCCCTACCTCGTGGGCACCTCATGTGCTCTCCGGACTCTGTTTTCTTACACGTCACGTATTTTGGTCGGTAAAAATTCATTAGATAACCTCCCGAAGGTTTTGACCACCGTATCACGCAAAAATCCTCTGTTCTTGTTTCGAGTTGTTTTCTGCCAGGGTTGTCAACACCAAGCATCATGTCGTCTCCCTCCTCCTCCAACAATGAGGGCAACGATGCTTGGCTAATGAAGATAGAGCTGAAGAGAGAAGAACCCATGGAGATCAACAAGGATGAAGGGATCAAGAAGGCCAGGGAGGACCAAGTTCCGGCAATAGAAGACATCCTTCAACTTGATCACAATCTTCTTACCCCAACTGAGATCGAAGCTTTCAAGATGATTGAGTTAGCTCGTATACAAAATAAGTATCTCACAAGTGAAAATATTTTGTTGAAGGAGCATATCATCGCACTCAAAGGCATTATCCGCAAGTTAGAAGACCTCCTACGCTCGATGTGCGACTATCCATCATCACCATCAACTTCTTCACCAACAAAGGAGACATAATCACATGCGTATGGGCACTCCCCTTGCCGACTGCCAAGCTTGGGGGAGTGCCCCGGTATCGTATCACCATAATTTTATCTTTACCGTTTTTCTTAGTTCGATCCTTTTGGTAATATCTTGATCTAGTAGAATAAAGAGTATGATCTAGTTTTGAGTTTTGCTTTATGATCCTTCTATGTAATCGAGTCCGTGAGCTATATATAATAAAGATTAGTGTTGAGTCAAGGGCTTGATTATTTTGCCATGATCTTGAGGGAATAAAAGAAAAGAGAAAGAAATAAAAAGAAACAAAGAGATCATATGGATCTTATGGAGAGTAATGACTTCACATAGAAAGAGTATGATGAATAAAAGTTGTTGAGAGTTGACAAACATAGTTTTGTTCATTGTTGCAATTAATAGGAAGTAATAAAGAAAGAGAGGTCTTCACATATAAATATAATATCTTGGACATCTTTTAGGATTGTGAGCACTCATTAAAATATGACATGCTAAAGAGTTGACATTGGACAAGGAAGACAACGTAATGGGTTATGTTTTCTTACATCTAAGATAAATTATATTGGCATGGATCATCCAACATTATTGATCTTGCCTTTCTCCCTCATGCTAGCCAAATTCTTTGCACCAAGTAGAGATACTGCTTGTGCTTCCAAACACCCTTAAACCAGTTTTGCCATGAGAGTCCACCATACCTACCTATGGATTGAGTAAGATCCTCCAAGTAAGTTTTCATCGGTGCAAGCAATAAAAATTGCTCTCTAAATATGTATGACTTATTAGTGTGGGAGAAAATAAGCTTTATACGATCATGTGATATGGAAGAAACAAAAGCGACGGACTGCATAATAAAGGTCCATATCACAAGTAGCAACATAAAGTGACGTTCTTTCGCATTAAGATTTTGTGCATCCAACCATAAAAGCACATGACAACCTCTGCTTCCCTCTGCGAAGGGCCTATCTTTTACTTTTATTTCCTACCTTGCATAAGAGTCATGGTGATCTTCACCCTTCCTTTTTACATTTTATCTTTTGGCAAGCACAACATGTTGGAAAGATCCTGGTATATATGGCTAATTGGATGTGAGTTCTCATGAACTATTATTGTTGACATTACCCTTGAGGTAAAACATTAGGAGGCAAAACTATACGCCCCTATCTTTCTCTATATCCGATTAAAACTCCATATCCATAAGTATTGCGTGAGTGTTAGCAATTGTGAAAGACTATATGATAGTTGAGTATGTGGACTTGCTGCTATGTTATGATAAATTGCAACTGCTCCAGTGACTGAGATTATAGTTTGTTAGTTTTCAATGAAGTTTATGATTCATACTTGAAATTTTGATTGAATTATTACTCTAGCATAAGAGATCACATGACAAGAATTATATAAGTTTCTATTCTAAGAATGATCATGATGCCCTCATGTCCGTATTTTATTTTTTATCGACACCTCTATCTCTAAACATGTGGACATATTTTTCGATTTCGGATTTCGCTTGAGGACAAGCGAGGTCTAAGCTTGGGGGAGTTGATACGTCCATTTTGCATCATGCTTTTATATCGATATTTATTGCATTATGGGCTGTTATTACACATTATGCCACAATACTTATGCCTATTCTCTCTTATTTTACAAGGTTTACATAAAGAGGGAGAATGCCGGCAGCTGGGATTCTGGGCTGGAAAAGGAGCAAATATTAGAGACCTATTCTGCATAGCTCCAAAAGTCCTGAAACTTCACGGAAGTCATTTTCAGAATATATAAAAAATACTGAGCGCAAGAAGTTCACCAGGGGGGCCACACCCTGCCCACGAGGGTGGGGGCACGCCCCCTACCTCGTGGCCCCCCTGGTGGCCCTCCGATGGCCACCTTCTGCTATATGGAGTCTTTCGATGAGGAAAAAATCATAAGCCATCTTTCCGCACGAGACTCCGCAGCCACGAGGCGGAACCTTGGTGGAACCAATCTAGGGCTCTGGCGGAGCTGTTCTGCCAGCGAAACTTCCCTCCGGGAGGGGGAAATCATCGCCATCGTCATCACCAACGCTCCTCTCATCGAGAGAGGGCAATCTCCATCAACATCTTCACCAGCACCATCTCCTCTCAAAACCCTAGTTCATCTCTTGTATCCAATTCTTGTCTCCAAGTCCGGGATTGGTACCTGTGGGTTGCTAGTAGTGTTAATTAATCCTTGTAGTTGATGCTAGTTGGTTTATTTGGTGGAAGATCATATGTTCAGATCCTATATGCATATTAATACCCCTCTGATTATGAACATGAATATGCTTTGTGAGTAGTTATGTTTGTTCCTGAGGACATGGGAGAAGTCTTGCTATTAGTAGTCATGTGAATCTGGTATTCGTTCAATATTTTGATGAGATGTATGTTGTCTCTCCTCTAGTGGTGTTATGTGAACGTTGACTACATGAAACTTCACCATTATGTAGGCCTAGAGGAAGGCATTGGGAAATAATAGGTAGATGATGGGTTGCTAGAGTGACAGAAGCTTAAACCCTAGTTTATGCGTTGCTTCGTAAGGGGCTAATTTGGATCCATATGTTTCATGCTATGGTTAGGTTTACCTTAATACTTTTGTTGTAGTTGCGGATGCTTGCAATAGATGTTAATCATAAGTGGGGTTCTTGTCCAAGTAAGGACAGTACCCAAGCACCGGTCCACCCACATACCAAATTATCAAAGTACCGAACGCGAATCATATGAACGTGATGAAAACTAGCTTGACGATAATTCTCATGTGTCCTCGGGAGCGCTTTACATC
Organism: Triticum urartu; assembly: GCF_003073215.2. Lineage (NCBI taxonomy): Eukaryota > Viridiplantae > Streptophyta > Magnoliopsida > Poales > Poaceae > Triticum > Triticum urartu. The sequence goes on from NC_053024.1 coordinate 237,738,704, forward strand.
ATATAAGAGTTTGTCCAGGCTTGTCCTTTGCTACGAAAAGGATTGGGATACCTTGCTGCACTTTATTTACTTTTGTTACTTGTTGCTTGTTACCAATTATCTTATCACAAAACTATCTGTTACCTATAATTTCAGTGCTTGCAGAGAATACCTTGCTGAAAACCGCTTATCATTTCCTTCTGCTCCTCATTGGGTTCGACACTCTTACTTATCGAAAGGACTACGATAGATCCCCTATACTTGTGGGTCATCATCCACCACCTCCTCCCCGATCCCCAATCTCCCCCGATCCAGCGCCATCGAGCACTCGCCCCTGCCACAACCGCCGCGTCGCCGGCCTGGCTTCCGACCACCACGGTGACACCATCCCACCTGACACGACGCCGTCCGTCTTCTCACCACCTCCCCTCGACGTGCCCCTCCACCTCCCACCGAGATTCCCCTCGCCCTGGATCCCACCTAGTCCCGCCGCCGCGCTTCTCCCCACCCGCAGCGGCGCCACCGCACTCGCCGAGCACCGCGCCACCGAAGCCACACGAGCTCGCCTCCAACGCCCGCGGTCTACTGAGCCAGAGATGGCATCGATCGTCGCCGCGGATGTTCATGTGGATCGGACGCCTCCAGGGCCGACACACCCTGAACCACCAGCACGCGCCATGGATGACCACACCAACCCACATCCGCATAGGGGGCCCTCGTAGCAGCACCTTCGATGGGGATTGGGCGCTACCTGCAGTTGAAGGAGGCATCGACCTGCAGCTGGAGGGCGCATCGACCGGCAGCTGGTGGAGGTGTTGACCTACAGCTCTCCGCACACACCACTATGGTCCACCACCTACAGCCGGCGCCGTAGCAGCTAGGCCGTTCAACTATGCCACTTCAGGCCGTTCAACCCGACCCCGTGCTCCTCGTGGATGACCCCCGCCATCGTCGACTCCATTCACTTCTTTCCACTGTACGCGGCCAGCTCCATGAGCTACTCGCCTCTACTCTGTCTTGGGAAACGTCGTGAGCTCGTCAGGCTGGCTGCTTCTCTGCTGGTATATACTTCTCTGTTGTTCATCTTAGTATATGTTAAAAATGGAATCCTTAACGATTGGGTCTTTGATTCGTTAGTTCATTTCATATCTTGTTAAAAAGAACTAACCGTGTAGAATATGAGGAATTGAAATTAGAGTTCTTTTTTTGCTGAAAGAATAGAAGACATTTTTTATCTCAGCATGCATACCAATTGTTTATACTATAATATACTATTTACAAAAAATACACAATGTTTCTTGGTTATCAAAATAAGTGTTCTCCATCATTTGTACTATAATATACTATTTACAGAAAATACACAATGTTTCTTGGTTATCAAAATAAGTGTTCTTCATCATTTTCATGAATGGCTTAATTGATGAAAAACATGCTGCTACTCCCTTCCAGTGCTATGTGTGTGGAAGAGCATCTCCGTGCCTCACCTGTCTTGTTCTCCTGCTCTCTAAGATACTGTCGTAAGCTTGTACAACTTGTGAGAACAAATTAAAAAGGTACTAATCTGAAGTTCAGAGATGATAAAGAAAGAAGATGTGGGATCTAGGATCTAGTGATTTCCAGTGAGGTAAGTAGCAGCAAAAAGTCTGCTTTGATTTCAATGTTGTGAAGTATCAGACTAGAAAATTTGTTATCTCATAATGCATACAGTAAGTTGCAACACGCCTCTGAACATTACTTTCTCACACGCAGCCGTGGGCCTTTCCCCTGATGTACAGACTCGGATGACCTCCCGGCACTCTACCTCCAGCCTGCGACCCCCCTTCTACCACGTCTCCACCGGCCACCGCCGCTGCTACCTCCCGGCCATATGAAACGGGGGTGCCGTAGTCCACATTGTGCCACACCAGCAGGACGGCGCCCTTCTTCCACTGACTGTGGTCGCCATCGCCGTCAGTAAAGCTGTAATCCATGATCCATGTGTTTGCTAGACGCTCTTGATACATTCGAGTGCCTCATGATGCCCTTCAGGAACTAGCCGGCGACAGGAGCTGGTTGCGCACTCACTACTTTTGGCATGGCCCAGTGGTGGCTAACCGGGGGCTAGGCAGGCCATGTTTGTGTGAGCTAGAAGTACGATGTGTGATTACTCAAAAAAGAAGTAAGAGTGTTAAGCGTTACAGTGAGCGAGATGTACATGGATGAGAGATGCGAGTGTGCTTTACTTATGAAGTATGTTAATTGGTTAGCGTGTCATCTAGGAATAAGACGTTCAGCACCTCAGCCATTGACGTCATGTCGGCCCCAATACCCGTTGGTGCACCACTCCCGCGTGACGCCTGTCCTCCCGAGCTTTGGTTGGTGCAGCTTCCAGCGCCCAGGCAGCTCCTACACCGTCCAACTACAACCACAAGGGCGTGTGGTCGTGCGTGCTACCTGCATTTGTCATTTAGGATGCAGGCAGAGTATTCTTTCTGAATGGAGTATGGGTTGTTCAAATGAAAAGAACTCTTTGACTGGATGTAAAATCCTGTCCAACAGTGATTAGACCTCTAAAATCAGTAATTTCTTACAATGTTAGTCCCTTCAGGAAGTTGAAAGTGTCTTGTAAAAAGTTCCAATTTTTCTAAAAAATCCCATGGATTTTCCTGTTATCGAAAAAAGATACTCAAAAAGTTTGAATTAAAATAAAAGATTCCTTCAATATTTGTAGCAAAAAACATATCATAACGTTTAAAAAAACTCAGATGGTCAAACTAAAATAACATAGTTCAAAAATAAAAGAGCACTCAGAACAATAAAAAATGATATTTCACCGTTTCTAGAAACAAAACAATAAGAAGTTCAAATTTTAAAAATAGAGAAGTTCAAGAATAATAGAAAAGGACTTTCACATTTCTAAAATTAAAAAGAACTCTATAAGTTCAAATTTAAATAACTGGCGGTCCAATATTTATTACAAAACTAGCATATTCTAAAATAAATAAAATAAGAAGTTCAAATTACAAAAAATACAGAAGTTTGATATTTATAAAAAACTCAAAATTTCCTTTCTACTAAAGAAATAAAATTAATAAGTTAAGATTAAAATAAAGGAGTACCTTGATGTACATGGAAAAATCAAATTATTTCCTTTCTCAGGAAAGTAAAAGTATGAAGTTCAATTTAAAAAAATGTTTGAAGCTTTTGAAAAACATATTATTTTCTAACAATGAGACTAACAAGTTCAAATTAAAATAACAGAGAAGTTCAAAATATAATAAAGGGACAACTAAAAAAGTTTAAAATATTAATAAGAAAAATTTCACTCTATTTTTTGAACTCTACGTGAGAACTTTATGCTCTTTCAGATGTGTGCATTCGTATTTGTGTAAAATACATGTAGCCCATGAAGTGTATGTGTATTGTTGTGTGTAATTTTCTTGAATTTCAATAGAATGTGAAGTTCATGTTTCGGAAATTCTTAAGTTCACATGTACCACACACTGAAGAAATTCATCTATGAAGAAAACGGACCGTCTAAGCCATTTCACCGACGGCAAAAAAGCCTAAAAATGTGGCGAGACAAAAAAAACATCAAATGATATAACATAGTAAGTTCGTAGAAAGTGGACAAAAACATAATTTTTTTGTAACTTTAACCATTTCTAAAAAATACCTTGAAGTTCAAATTTAAATAATAGGGCGGTTCAATGTTTATTACAAACCTGTGATTTTCCCCGTTACCATAGAATAAACTAAGAAGTTCAAAAATAAAAAATGTTGCAGTTCAAAAAGTTTATAAAAATGGTGTTTCTACATTTTACATAAAAATGGAGAAATTCAATTTTATATTGTGGGGCATCCGACCTCCAATTACATGTTTTAAAATGGCAAAAAAATGACGTCCAACCTTCAATAGCATGTAATTCGACGTATACATAAAATATCGACAGAAGTTCATAGTGAAAACAACGAGAAGTTCAAGTGCTGCAATGAATGCATTTCAGGTGAGAATAGAAGTATAGAAAAATAGAAGCTTAAAAGGTTTGTCGAAAAGTTCAAGTGGTCTGTCCGAGGAAGTTCAAAAATATGAAATACTTGAAAATAAAGAAGAAAAATAGCATTCAAACAAATTAAAAACTACGGTCAGATCAACAAGCAGATTTCATTCAATCTCTCACTTCAAAAACACATGGAAAAAACCATGTAAAAATTACACGAGAAGTTCATCACTAAAAACACGAAGTTCAAATGAGAACAAAAGGAAGAAAGTATCACTAGTGAGCATGCCTTCGTGCCGGTCATTGCATACCCCCGCATGATGAAGATGGTCGTGTGACCCTCTTTCCCAAATGGATTTTCCCTGTTTCAAAAATAACCTATAGGTCAAAATTTAACTAATGGATAAGTTCGTTGTTTATTTCGGAACCAAGAAGTTCAAATATAAAAAATGAGAAGTTCAAAAAATACAAATGTAGAAGCTCAAAAATAATAAAGGAGGAAGAAGTTCAAAAAAAATTCAACTTAAAAAAACATTTCAAAAATAATATATAAATGATTTTCCCCGTTTTAAAAAACTAGAAGTTCAAATTAAAATAACAAAGTGGTTTGATGTTTATAAAAAAAGGAATTTTCCCATTACTAACCAAAAACTAAGAAGTTCAAATTTTAAATATGGTGAAGTTCAATGCCTATAAAAAATCAGAATTATCTCGTTATTAAAAGAATAAAACTCAGAAATTCAAATTTTAGAACATCCCGATGGTTAGATGTGTGTTAAAACCATGTGAGTGTATGTGTGTAGGTGCGTGCCAACACAAAAGTTCGGATGAGAAAAAGATAATAAAATGAAACCTAAAAATATTCATTGCAACAAGTTCCCCCCAAAAAGGAACACACCACCGAAATATCGACATGGCTAGGAAAATTAAAAAAACTGATTTTCCCCATTCTATAAAAACTAGAAGTTCAAATTAAAAATAATGGCATGGTATCATTGTTTATATAAAAAAGCATTTTCCCCGTTAATAACCAATAAAACTAAGAAGTTCAAATTTAGAAAAATGATGAAGTTCGATGTCTACGAAAAATTCGGATTTTTCACATTATTAAAAAATAAAACCAAGAAGTTCAAAATTTTAAAACAAAGAAGTTCAAAAAACTCGATTTTCCTCATTGCTAAAGAATAAAACTAAGAAGTTCAAATTAAAATAACAGAGAAGTTCAAAGTTGATAAAAACCTCAGATTCTCATTCTAAAGAATAACTAATAAGTTCAAATTAAAAAAAGGAACAACAAAAAAGTTTTAAAAAGATTTTCCCCATTTTTTTTAAAATTCGGATTTTACCTCATACTAAAGATTAAACCAAGAAGTTCAATTTAAAAAAACAAAGTAATTCAATGTACATTAAAAACTCAGTTTTTCTCTTTATTGAAGAATAAAACCAAGAAGTTCAATTTAAAAACGTGGAAAAGTTTGATGTTTAATTCAAAACTCGATTTTTTGGTTATTAAAGAATAAAACAAATAAGTTCAATTCAAATTAATGAAGAGGTTTGATGTTTCTAACAAAACTACAATTTTCATATTTCTAAAAATACATAAAATAAATTCTAATAAAAAAAATAGAGTGGTTCGATATAGAAGTTCGATGATTATAGAGAACTCGGATTTTCCTCGTTATTAAAGAATGGGAACAAGAAGTTCAAAAATAAAATAACAAGAAGTTCAACTATTAAAAATAGAGCGCTTCAAAATTTCATAAAAAAGGATTAAGAAATAAAATCAGGAAGTCCATATTAAAAACACGGAGAAGTTCGATGATTATACAAAACTCAGGTTTTCCTCGTTATTAAAGAATGGAAACAAGAAGTTCAAAAAGAAAATAACAAGACGTTCAACTTTTAAAATAGAGCGCTTCAAAATTTCATAAAAATGGATTAAGAAATAAAACCAGGAATTCCATATTAAAAAGATGGAGAAGTTCGATGAATGTAGAAAACTCAGATTTTCCTCGTTATTAAAGAATAGAAACAAGAAGTTCACCTTTTAAAAAATAGAGCGCTTCAAAATTCATAGAAAAGGATTAAGAAATAAAATCAGGAAGTTCATATTAAAAAGATGGAGAAGTTCGATGATTATAGCAAACTCAGATTTTCCTCGTTATTAAAGAATGGAAACAAGAAGTTCAAAAATTAAATAACAAGAAGTTCAACTTTTAATAATAGAGTGCTTCAAAATTTCGTAAAAAAAGATTAAGAAATTCAAATTAATATTCATAAAAAACTCAGATATTTTCATGTAACCGAGAGAAGTTTAGATTGATAACTAACAGAAGTTCACGTACTACACGGTGTGCATTTTGTATTAAAAAGGAATAAAAAGCAAAGACTAAAAGTTTTGTTGTTATAAGTTCAAGTCCTTGGTCGGATGAAAAATTATTGTGAGATAGGTTTGTACAAAAGAAATATCATTTGTGTAACACTAACGAATGAATGAGAAAATTACAAACAAAAATACATCACATATGTTCAACGTGAAAATAGCAGGAAGTTCAACTACTACGCTGAATGAATTTCAGATGAAAAACTTTTAAAATCATCGCGAGTGTGAAAAAATGACCAACACGGGAAAGTTGTGTGTTTACATCAGCGTTCCAACGATATATCACTCGCTCAATTCCGGTGAGTGGATCGAGAGCTACGAGCAATGGATGGAGAGCTACGAGCAAAAAAAGCACGTGAAAAACAGAGTGAAGTTCAAGTAGACATGCCGAGAAGTTCAAGTCTTCACGCGGTGCATTTTGGAAGAATCTGTTTCGCGATAAAGGCAGAACGAATGATCTCACCGTTTTCAAAATTACTTGAAAACAGCTAGGATTCACAGAAAACCATCAACATGAAAAAGTTTCGCATTTTACTTAGCTTTTCAACAGTATATTATTTGTCCCATTCCGATAAAGTTTGTACAAATTACAGCGAAAATACGTTTTTAGCCATTTTTAAAATTGACTTAAAATAGTAAGGAATTGGGAGAAACAATATATACCAAAAAGTTTCGCATTTCCTCAAGCTTTCCAATGCGATATCATTTGTTGCATTCGGACGTACGATTAAAAAGATAGATCGAAAATACGAATTTGGTGGAATTTGTACCGTTTTTTAAATTACTGTTAAGCCGTTCAAAATTAGAAAAAAATTTCTACATGAAAAAGTAACGCATTTTCATAAGCTTTCCAGCGCCATATCATTTGCCTCAATTGGAATAGCCGTTTAGAAATGACATCAAAAATACGAACTCGGCTGTTCGGTTTACGAAATTTTATGATTTTCCAATTTACTATTTAACCATAGGGAATTAGAAAAAACTTTGAACAAGTGGAAGGAGCGGTTTTGCAGCAGTTTCCCAATGCCATATTATTTTCCTCATTCCGATAAACGGTTTAGAAATGCGATCGAAAATACGATTCATGTTTTTTGTACGAAGAAAAAACGGTTTTCAAAACTGCTCTTAAACCGCTTGCATTTTGCAAAAAAATTAACTTGGGTCATGATACTGGTGTCCATAGCTTTCCAACGGTATATCGCAAGTCCCATTTGGGCAATGTTGGCGGAAGTTCAACCTAGCACTGGGAGAAGTTCAGGTCGAACAACTCAGGCAGTAAAATTGCAAAAAACGCAATTTCATCACGAGTCGAGAGCAAAATCCGCCAACGAGTGAGATTCCTATTTAAAACCGGTATTTAGTTGCTAAAAAAAGTTTCTAGATTACACTAACATCATATAGAACATGACTAACCAGAATAATTCGCGGGGGAAGCCACGGTTGCGAAGATAGCCCGAAGATCGGGTTCGTACAGAGGGAAGTTCAGATGCGTTACTCAGGCAGTTCAGGTTGTGATCAGAATATTATTCTGATCCCGTGATCAGAATAGTGTTTATGTGTGTGTGTGTTTGTCTATACACACACACATTCCAATGATGGATGTAAAAATGATTGTGAATCCATCGAGGCCTGGTGATATATCTGGGAGCATCATCAAAGCTTGCTCAATTTCAGCATTAGTTATTGGCACACAGTTTGTTGTTCATTGCATCATCGACCTTCTGATCAACCCACTTAGTTACCAGCTCCGGGTTGGTTCCATCTTGTTTTGTAGAAAGTCCCTGGTAAAAACAGATCACCTCATCTCCAATTCAGGTTGTGAATTTACAACTGAGCCATCTGCTCTCTTCAGCGGTTTAATTTCACTAGTGCACAATCCCTCCTTCGCCTTTGGCCTGGAAAAATATAAGTATTAGGATCACCTTCAGCAAGCCATTGAGACCTTCATCTCTGCTTCTTCGGCCCCTTCTCCTAGGTTAGCAGTTCTGAAATTCTAGCCATCAACTCCTTTTTCACCCTACCAGGTCCCCAACAAAGTGAATTTGCCCAAACATTCTCGAACTAAGCTTGCAAGGTTTTTAATTGTTTTTTAACCGAACCAATCAAATTTCCTCCAACTCTTTAATCTCTCATGCACCCCTCCCAAGGCATCACAAATACATTGTGGATTACTTGTATCAACTGTTAGGTTGATCTCTCTCCCGTTCGAACCCAACGGGTCGAACGGGCCCCTGACTCGCGCCCTGATCGGGGGCGCCCAACCAAACCATGGTTGGTGGGCCCCTATGACCCGCTCTATATAAATAGAGGTGGGGGCCGGGGCATGAATTACGAGATTAATCGCTGCCACAATCCCCACCTACAATCCCTACTGATCTAGGGTTAGCGCGGTGCTCACGGGAAGCTCCACCACCGCCGCCATCACCACATCACCATGGTCGGCGCTGGATCGAGCTCGTCTGGACAGGCAGAAGGTAGGTTCACCGTGAATTCCTAACCCTAACTGATCGAATGATATATCAATGGTATCAGAGAGGTTGGGTATAGGATTTTTTTGGTTGAAATAGATCACAAAGAAAAAAGTTCCCCTCCCCAAAGAACTCTAGCAGGGCAGAGAAAAGCAAACAAAAGAACCACAAAAGTTCTTCGGAGTATGGCCTCGGGCCTCGCCGGCAAAGAGCGTCGCTGTAAGGCCGTGTCTGTTCCTCTCGATCACCGTCGCGCATCGGCAAGCCGAGGAGACAGGGACGAAGAACTACCCCCTCACAGGGGCAAAGTACAGGCACCACCACTGAACCGTTTGACGAAGGCGCGTTCACCATCGAGGTGCTCGCGCACGCCGGCAAAGGGGACAGGGAGGCTGCCGCCTATCACGTGCCGAAGCTCGCGGCTCTCTCTAATAGAAGGAGGTGGTGTATGGGTGAAAAAGAGAAATGAAGGGGAAAAGGGAAGGCTCGCACAGCGCGGCTCGTCGCCATCGCCGCTTGTCGACGTGGCCCCATCCGCCGCATCAGGAATGCTGCCTGTGCCTCTCTGCTCTCTCTCACGCTCTCTGTTGCGGGAGACGGGGAGAAACAGAGGGAGGAAAAGGAGGAGGCTCGCGTGGCGCTCGTCGCCGTCGCCGACGACCGGCGTGGCGCGGTGGCCCGCCGCCGGAGTGCGCGCGCGAGAGAGAGCGAGGGCGCACGAGGCGGAGAGAAAGAATCGAAAGGAGGCTAGGGTTTCGATCGGGTGGTCGGGCTGCTCGTTTTTGTTCTAGCGAGAGGCGCCGTCGACCGTCGGATGAAATCGGACGGCCTAGATCGATAACCTAACCCGCTGCTGGGCCATTGGGCTTAAAAGAAGCCAACGCTGTCGCCGTGGGCGCAGCCCACACGCTGGGCTGAGGCCGGCTGCCGCAGCGCGTAGGCCGTGTCGCTCGGGCCACAACGATATGGAATTAATGTAGAAGGATGATGTTTATTCTAATTCTGCCACAACGGTGATTTAGAATATAAAAGAAAGTTTCAAAAGTTTAGTGTGCATTTCTTTTAACCAGACCAACGTAGGGTTATTTTTATGCCCATTATTGTAGATTATTGGCTAAGTTTTCGCAGACTAAAAGTTTTCCATGCTTTCATTCATGAAAGCGAATGGCTGGGTACTTGTGACCCGAAAGATGACCAAGAAAGGTCATAACGTGAGGGAGTATGTTCTCTCTAAAGAATGGCATCAAAAGAAAAGAGATAGATCATTGAGAGTCTTGGTTGATGAATGTCTTTCATGTACTCTCTATGAAGAAGATTTTTCATTCAACATGATTTGAGATGAAACAAGCAACATGCGTGTTTAATTTGACCAACGTCGGATCAAGCATGTGTGTCAAAGAGCATTCAGATTTATTCCTAAATTTGATGATTGAATATGCAGTCAAAAGAGCCAGTTCTGGCATTTATGTTCCCTTACAGGGAATTACCCGCATGGCAGGAAAAGATGATTATGATAAAACTTGTATGGCGAGAAAGGTCTGGGAAAATACCTGCGTAATGGGGTAAAGCTGACATAATATTATGTCAAAAATCTCATATGGCGGGAGAAATTTTGGAAAGAGAAAGATATGATAACTCATGTGCTTTTAATGTATCCCACTCTGGGAGAACAGAATGGAGTAGCTGAAAGGCGCAACCGTACATTTATGGATATGGTGCGCAGTATGATGAGTTATTCCAACTTGCCATTGGGATCTTATGGATGAAGGTCCTTAAAACCGCCATTCACATTCTCAATAGAGTACCAAGCAAGTCGGTGCCCAAAACACCGTACCAGATATGGATAGGAAGGGTCCCTCCCTACAACACTTCAGTGTGTGGGGGTGCCCTGCTGAGGCCAAAATGTTTAATCCAAACATTGCAAAGTCAGATCCCAAAATAGTGAGTTTCCACTTCATTGGCTATCCAGACAGATCAAAGGGTTTTTGTTTCTACTGCCCATATAGATATACAAAGTTTGTAAAAACAAGACATGCAGTCTTCTTAGAGGACGAAATGATGAGGGGGGGCTTGGTAGCTCAAAAAATTGATCTTGAGGAGAAGAGGGTGCATGCACCTAATCCGATGATTCAAGAGCCATTTTTCTCACTACCAGTTGCAACTCCACCCATGACAACTATGGGAGTAGACCCGGAACCTGTCCGTCAGGAGCCGACTGAACCCATTGTTGAGCATGAAAGTGAGGTGCAGCAGCAAATTTTAGAAGAAGTGCCAGAAGTTGAGGCATAGAATGTGCCAGAAACTGAGGCCCTTAGAAGGTCTACAAGACCAAGAAAGTCATCTATTTCTACTGACTTTAAAGTTTATAACACAGAAATAGTTCATACAGAAAAAGATCCCACCTCATATGAAGAAGCCATGAGAAGCCCTCATTCATCGAAGTGGATGAAGGCAATAGAAGACGAGATGAAATCGATGAGTTCCAAAGATGTTTGGGACTTAGAGGAAATTCCTAAAGGAGCCAAAACAGTAGGCTACAAATGGGTCTACAAAATTAAGTATGACTCTAAAGGGAATGTAGAAAAGTATAAAGCACGACTTGTGGCAAAAGGATTTACACAAAGAGAAGGGATAGATTACAATGAGACATTTTCTCCAGTCTCATGTAAGGATTCCTTCAGAATCATAATGGCATTAGTTGCTCATTTTGATTTAGAGTTACATCAAATGAATGTTAAGACGGCATTTCTGAATGGTGACTTAAAAGAAAAGGTCTACATGAAACAACCCAAGGGTTTTATCATGGAAGGCAAGGAAAATATGGGATGCCGCGTGAAGAAATCCATTTATGGATTAAGACAAGCCTCTAGACAGTGGTATCTAAAGTTTAATCAAACGATTAAAAGTTTTGGATTTAAAAAAAATATTGAGGATAATTGCATTTATGCAAAGTTTAAAAATGGGAAATATATTTTCCTAATCTTGTATGTGGATGATATTCTGCTTGCTAGCAGTGATGTTAGTCTACTACAAGAAACAAAAAAGTTCTTATCATCAAATTTTGACATAACAGATCTTGGTGAAGCATCATATGTTTTGGGCATAGAAATTCACCGAGATAGAAACAATGGAGTCTTAGGACTATCGCAGAAAGCATATTTAGAAAAGGTTCTTAAAAAGTATAATATGCATGCGAGTAAAGCCAGACCTGCTCCTATAGTTAAGGGCGATAGTTTTGGGAAATTCCAATGTCCCAAGAACCAGTACGAGATCGATCAAATGAAAGCAGTACCATATGCTTCGGCAGTTGGCAGCTTACAGTATGCACAAGTGTGCACTCGCCCTGACTTAGATTTTATCACCGGGGTACTCGGTAGATATCAAGAGAATCCAGGCATAGAGCACTGGAAGATGGTAAAGAAAGCATTACGTTATGCGCAAGGCACGAAGGACTACATGCTAATATACAGGAGAAGTGATTCCCTAGAGATAAAAGGGTATTCAGACGCAGATTTTGCGGGGGACAGAGATGATAGAAAATCCACGTCAGGATACGTCTTCACTCTTGCCGGGGAGCTATTTCGTGGAAAAGCTCCAAATAGTCGATAGTTGCATCATCCATGATGTATGCAGAATTCATAGCATGCTTCGAAGCCACGGGGCAGGCGATATGGCTAAAGAAATTTGTACCCGACTTGAAAGTGGTAGATTGTATTCACAAACCACTAAAGATGTACTATGACAACCAACCCGCAGTATTCTATGCTCACAACAACAAGTCAAGTAATGCTGCCAAAACAATAGAGATGAGGTATTATGTTGTGAAAGATAAAATCCAGGATCAAACTATAGGTCTCGAGCATATAAGGACAAAAGGTATGCTTGCGGATCCGCTAACGAAAGGCTTACCACCCAATGTGTTCAAGGAACACTTAGCCGGCATGGGTTTAAGGGAAAACCTTATGATTTCTGGATAGGTCCAAAAGGAACAGAATTTGCTTCTGAACATAACGTATGTTGTAGCTGTATGATTCTAACGGCAATTAAGCTGTGACGATGAAACATGCTCTATGTACCAATATGTGATGAAACAAATAAACTAGAAAGTATAAAGTTAAAAGTAAAGTTGAGATCAAGGGGGAGAATGTTAGATTGATCTCTCTCCCGTTAGAACCCAACCCGCGCTATATAAACAGAGGTGGGGGGCCGGGGCACGAATTACGAGGTTAATCGATGCCACAATCCCCACCTACAATCCCTATCGATCGGTTAGGGTTAGGAATTCACGGTGAACCTACCTTCTGCCTGTCCAGACGAGCTCGATCCAGAGCCGACCATGGTGATGTGGTGATGGCGGCGATGTGGACAGAGAGTAGATGGCAGCGGTGGTGGAGCTTCCCGTGAGCACCGTTAGCCCTAAATCGGTAGGGATTGTAGGTGAGGACTGTGGCAACGATTAACCTCGTAATTCATGCCCCGGCCCTCACCTCTGTTTATATATCATCAACATGACGAGACTCCTTTAGGAAAATATGCCAAGACTCCTCCACAACCTGTGTACACCGATCATGTCGAGTCCATGCATTCTCGAAGCGGAATGGTCTATCTCCCCGTTCATCCTCAATCTAATCTGACCTCCACAAAAATAATCATTGCACAACGATCTGATTCAGTACACTGTATGTGGCTAACAATTGTATTATCAAAGCCACTTGTAAACTTATCGTCTCCCAAAACTCTATCAAGCCGAACCTTGATATTTCCATTCCCTTGTTATCTATTGTCCCACTAGATGATCAGTTGCGTCATTGGCACAAAGACCAACCACAGCCACAAAGTAAAGCAACGTTGAGACCGGGGTCTACTCCAACTAGTATCTATGCGATGGTATGCCAAACAAACATTAGACTATGGCATGCCACAGGAGGGTCCACCGAACCGAGAGGAAACCAAGCGAAGCTGCATGCTGTCAAGACGACATCTGTGTGGGGTTGTGCGGGCCTGGACAACATGTTGCATGCCTGGGCGCGGCACGGTGCTTTCATCAGGCTTTGCCTGCCCGTACCCACATCAAGCAACACTCAGGTTTGTTATCTATCTGATCCGCTTACTATGGGCAGCGGAAAAAATATGTTTGGCTAACTTTAATGTCCCTTTGTGGATCATTGGGCATCATGATGACCACGGCAGTGTGGGCTCGATCTATCTGAAACGATGTATCCCTGGTCAGCTATGGTATCCACGAAAGGAAAGTACGTAGGACATACACATACACCTGCACTCGTTGTTCGTGCCGAAGCTCTCTTTCGCTCTTTCACATGGTTATGGCTCAGTCACAAGGATTTTTGGTTTGGCCAGAGACCTAATCACCCTTGCTAGTTGGACATGCCTTGGTCAACTGTGCCTGGTTTGAACTATATGTCATTAGCGCGATCATCGGTACACGTCACAAGATTCACCCACCGCCGCCCATTGTGGCCACCGGAGGCAGGGGGGAGGCAGTGTGGGGTGCGCTAAGGAAGTTAAAGGAACAAGAAATAACACAAGTCCGGATCCCGGAGCTCATTGGGGCCTTTGTAGATGAACAGCAACACTCATGGCCTGTTTTTTTTGGGACGTTTAGATCAAGTGATCTAAACGCTCTTATATTTCTTTAGAAAGTGTTTCAAAAACACATCTTTAGAGAGGGAGTGACGAACCTTCTCAAACAAAAATACCACATCCAGACAAGCCCGGGGCTGTTTTGTTGAATCGATCGTGATTCAAACAGAATGGACACGTTTCATATGATGATTCAACCATTAACAAGAAAGCAAATAACTATGAACATACTGCACCATTCATCTTAGCTAGCACACTACACTATCGAGTAACTGAAATTGACAGTGTATTTTGCAGAGTAATCGAAATTGACAGTGTATATCGCATCCAACGGTACCCTCTGAGTTACAAGATTGGTTGCACATTCCACCATTAACAGCAACCAAATAAGGTTCAGCTAGTAAGAAGCATAGTTCCATCGTGATTCATTCAACAACCAAGCCGGTGCAGAAAGCATAATATCCAGGTAGAGACAGGTTTACTGTTTATTTCTTAGTACAAACTACATTACTGTGAGCTCAACAAGTCAGATTCACTGGCTGCTAGATTCGTCATGCTCTGGCTGCATCTGGTTCAGCACAAAAGCTCCCTCGAGGTTCTTATGCACCTCGGCTTTCATTTTCTCCTCCTTGGTCCCTCTCTTCAGTTTCATGAGGATATCAAACTTGGCGAAGTCTTCAACCACCTGGTCATGGTAGCAGCAAGTAAAGCTGGATGAATATTACTACTCGTGAAGGAGAGTTGAAGTAGAAGAACAATTACATAAAACAAACCTCAGCCTTTGCGCGAACGATTTCAACAAGTTCATATGGGAGAAGGGAATTCGACCTCTGCTGGATTGATTTCACAGCATGGCTTGCAGCATCTTTGACTACAGGATCATGCACAGGCACATCACGCCATCCAGGCTCATGTCCCCCTGAAATTGGTTTGAGTTCAATACAAGTACTTGATAAGACCATATTACGGGAAGCTAAACTATATAAGACCTAACATGTAACACAAGTTCATGCCTACTATTACCATCCATATCATATGCAACATCTGATATTCAATGACTTCCTAATTTAACCACTTGGCATCAGGTTTTATCTTGTTCCCTGTTACAAGACCCGAGCAGAAAAAGTGAACATGCCAAAGAAGAAAATAGGCTGGTATGACGTTCGATGCCACTTCAGAAAGAATATGTGAAGTTCTTACAGAAAGAAGCGTCATACAGTTAGAACATGGCTTTTCTCAATAACACTTCTTTACCCCAACCCCCTCTGCTCACCAATACTTTTCTGATTGTTCCTGAACTATATAGGGACACGGGAAATAGGGAGACTGTAACAAACTACTTGAATAATTTGGACAGATGCCAAGATAGTATGCAACATCCAGTTATCCACTTTTATACTTCTTCTAAAATCAGTTCGTGTATCAGGTTACATGAACAGAACGCCTTTACTGTCTGAAATTAGGAACATTGTTTCAATGCTGGGGTGAACTACAAACTGGTATGAACACCTGCCAAGTCGTGGCAAATATTTACACTTACGTGAGCTAATACTTGAATTTCATTTGGCAATCAAGACGTCCTGATGTGAACATAACACTACGTAACCTGATCATGATAGTCAAACTACTACATACTCACTTCATGAAGTTTTTTTGGCAACATACGATTTTCTACCATATGAAAGTAACTATGAAAATAACAACTTGTGTGCCTGCATTTGAACCAAATGTCCTGATCATCAGAATTATGTTCATTTTGATGAACTCAACAAGTCGACAACACTTCGTAGACCACACATCAGCTGTCAAATTTCGACGAACAATTATAGCCGTCTAACTAACTCCCAATCCAGAAATTAGCGATAAAGCAAGTGTTCATGTTACCTATGGTTTGGGCTTTACCATGATAGATGGTCATCATCATTGGTACGTAAACTATTTTCACGAACTCACCTAATATGATGGCCTTCTCTTTAATGCATAATTGACATGAGCTGGAGCAGCCTAGTGATTTTGTTCTATTGTTTGATTATTAGTTGAATCTCCAAGGATACTACTATCATAAAGCAAGACTTAACATGTGGAGGAGACTGGTTTGTTGGATAAGCCTAGAAATCCCAAATACTAGAGCAGCAGGTTATCATATTATTGTGCTAAAAATTGATTCCAAGCTATCATCCCCCAACCCCGTTTGGGTGATCTGGAACACTGATTTTAAATGAAACCACCTGAACGAACACACATGTTGTTCGGAAGGAGCATATCGGATACTAGGCAATGGGCATTTCTACAAACACCTACGACTCACCGCATCAAGTACTCTTAATAAATCACACATATATATATATAGGAAAACACAAGCAGCAGCAAGCAACGGACAGATCGCACCGATGAAACCAGCGGGAGCGTACCTCTCTTGGCGCCGAGGTCGGAGATGGTGAAGGAGGTGGCGTCCCCGGTGTGGCGGAACTCCTGCAGCTCCTTGAAGTCGAGCCACGGCTTGACCCAGACCTTGGCCTCGTACAGCTTCTTCCGGCCGGCCTCGAGCGCCTCGAGCGTGAGGTGATGCACCGTGCCGGCCACCGTCTGCTCCTTGGCCTCCACGACCCGCACGAACTCCAGCAGCGCGTTCTGCAGCGCCACCACACACACACACACACAACTCACATATCAGTACCCAAATCGACCGCGGCAGTTCATCACAGCAGCAAAAATAGCAGACCATCCGAGGAGGGGAGAAAAAGGAGAGGATGAGTAGTCAAATCGCGTCACCTCGCGCTTGTTGTGCTCGTCGACGGCGAAGCGGGCGAGGCCGTCGGTCTCGAGGCTGTTGGCCGCGGCGGGGTTCTCGCTCTTGCCGCCGAGGACGTGGCTGGCCATGGCTCCGATGGCGAGGGAGGCGGAGCCGACGAGGAAGAGGAGGGCTAGAGCGGCGAGGAGGGCAACGGGAGCGGAGGAGGCGGGCCGCGTCGCAGCAACGCGCATGCTCTGCCGGAGGAGTCCTTTGCGGTTTCGCTTTGCTTCGTGATGACTGCGTGTGCGTGGGTGGGGTTTGGATTCTGCACCGAGGAAGGGATAAGGAACCGAAGTAAGCAACGCAAGGGGCGTGGAGTCGGGGTCTCGTCCCTCCCTCCCGTCGGCGCGGGTCAGGCCGGTTGCGGTAGTGGGATGTGTTGCGACTTGCGACCCGTGGAGGCTAGGCGCGGGATCCACGGATGGACGGTGCCAGCACGTTGCTTAGGATGTAAGCGATGAAGGAATTAAAATTGCTTTTGCTGGTAGGCCGGAGTAGCCGGGACAGCTTCTTCTCGTTTTGGCAAATTTTCTTGCAAATCGCTACAAATTTAACGTCAGTTTTTCTAAAAAATAGTAATTAACGTCAGATATTTAGGTATGATATAAATTTGATGAGATTTTAAGCATCGCAAATCTGATGCCTAAGAATGGGAAATTGCGAGCATGGCAATTTTCACCAGCAAACATGTTAAATCATTGTCAGGTTTAAAAATATGACATTAGATTTATCATGCTTAAAAATATGATGTCAGACCGATATGTCATTATGATCCGAAAGTACGTGAGAGAAACTAAAAGACTCCTTTTACATAAACAACCCAGAAAAACATTAAAAATACATTGAAGCTTATAAGAGACGTGTGTGAAGCGATAACACGAGTCAGTACTAACAACTGGCTTTGCAACATCCCTAAAAAGAACTTGCGTTGCAACAAGGGACGTGAATGTCACACATGTATACGCACATGCTTGTGTCAGTGATCAAGAGGAGCGCCAAGGTGGAGTTCAAACTGAAGGCCGGCCCAAGAGGCAGCCTCGCCTACCCGCTCGGCTAGCTGGGCCTGAGTGGGCCTGACCAAGCGGTACTTATACCTGTAACTAGGATAGATTGAGCTGGCGATTGGTATAATGGCTAGTGGTGGCGTGTGTGGTGTGAGCTCCTGCGCGAGCCAGATCCGTCCTGTACCTTCCTCCTCCCCCCCTTGTAGCTCGAATTCTATAGCAATGGCTTGAATACAAACCCTAGCCCTCACAGCTTGTCACCTAACAAAGTAGCGGATCATGTCTTCATCCCACTGCTTACCAACTCAGCGACAACTGCCGCTGATGAATTACAGGAGCTGATTGCCACAAACGACGGAGGCAAAAACCATAGCCAAGGCCTCGGCTTGCTCCATGAACTACTCTAGATGCCAAGGTTGAACATGCCGTAGAATATGTGGGCTAATCACACAACAAGAGCAATGATAATTCTCAAGTGCAAGGAATCATTGTAGCACTTTTCAAATATGAAAGCGACAAGTATGAACTGTCGAACCCACAAAAAGATAAAAATAAGATCAATATTCTCTCGGGTCCTATCCACCACTGATACAACCCTATGTATACCGAGCGTTTGCTTTATCTAGAAACAAGAAATCTACTTTATGGGCATAAAGAGGATAGCTTTTGCATGATAATGGAGAACTAAAACATAAAAATAGATGCTGCCTAAATAAATTTAAATTATATTATAATATATTACAAATAGCGAGTGTGGAATAACAATGTTATGATGTGCGGAGTTGTCCTTAGGCAATTACTAGTTAGCAAGTTTTAATGTGGGAGAGGCCTCTGCTAGCATGTCATCCCTTACTTGGAACTCTATGCACTTATGATTGAAACTATTGAAAAGCATCTACAACAACCAAAGACATTAAGGTAAAATCCAAACGTAGCATTAAGATTAATTGGTCCCCCTTTAATCCCGTATGAATCAATTTTTATGGTAGGAAGAAGCTTCTGTCGCTCTCGCCCTTCAATTCATAGTCCTATCAACATACAACTAACTCTGTAGTGTGATCCAAGCTCACGCTCATATGATGGGCACCGAAGAGCAATAACATAACCACAAGCAACTTAAACCAATCATAGCAATTCATCAATTGACCATAGGACAACAAAAGTCTACTTAAACACAATAGTAGTGACCCAAGTCTTTGGATAATAATTAATAGCACAAAAACACCATGTTCAAGTAGGAGATTACAATGGGTTGCAGGAGAGTGGACCACCTAAAATAGATGAGGGAGATGATGAAGACGATGATGTTGATGAAGACGATCACCGCGGCGATGGTTCCCCCGGCGACACTCCAGCACCACCGGGAGAGAGGGGAAAAGAGGCTCCCCTCTAGCTTGTTCCTTCATGGCCTCCCCTCCTAAATGGGGAGAGCTTCTCTGATAACCCACAAGTATAAGGGATCGCGACAGTCTTCGAGGGTAGTATTTCACCCAAATTTATTGATTCAACACAAGGGGAGCCAAAGAATATTTATGAGTATTAGCAGTTGAGTTGTCAATTCAAGCACACTTGGAGAACTAAATATCTACAGCAAAGTGTTTAGTAGCACAGTAATATGATAGTTTGATAGCACTAGTAACAGTAACGGTAACCGTATCGGTAGCAGTTTTGTAGTGGTTGTAATAGCAGCAGCAGCGGTAGTAACTTAGCAAAGATCAATATGAGAGAAGCGTAGGCATTGGATCAAGGATGGATATTTGTGTTGGATGATATTCATCATATAACAGTCACAACCTAGAGCGATACACGATAGCTCCAATTCATCAATTCAATGTAGGTATGTATTCTGTATATAGTCATACGTGCTTATATAAGAACTTGCATGACATCTTTTGTCCTACCCTCCCATGGCAGCGGGGTCCATAAGGAAACTAAGGGATATTAAGACCTACTTTTAATAGAGAACGGGAACTGATGGCGGCTTGAAGCTACATCGGTATTTCCCCAAAGAGGAAGGGATGATGCAACACAGCGACAGTAGGTATTTCTCTCAGTGATGAAACCAAGGTTATCGAACTAGTAGGAGAACCAAGCAACAACACGTAAACGGCACCTACACACAAATAACAAATACTCGCAACCCGACGTATTAAAGGGGTTGTCAATCCCTTTCAGGTAACGACGCCAGAAATTGACAAACGGACGTGAATAAATTGTAGTAGATTGATAGATCGAACGCCAAATAAAATAAATAAGAATAAATTGCAGCAAGATATTTTTAGTATTTTTGGTTTAATAGATCTGGAAATAAAAGCAAAGCAAAATAGATCGCAAAGGCAAATAATATGAGAAAGAGACCCGAGGGTGTAGGTTTCACTAGTGGCTTCTCTTGAGAAAAATAGCAAACGACGGGTAAACAAATTACTGTTGGGCAATTAATAGAACTTCAAATAGTCATGATGATATCCAGGCAATGATCATTATATAGTCATCTATAGCAATGGCTTGAATATAAACCCTAGCCCTCACAATCTAGTATTAGAGCCGTTCTTAGCCCTGGATATTCCAATCCACCACCGTCACACCCGATTCGCCACCCGCCACCGCGCCGAGGCCATGGAGAAAATTTCTCCAAAAACCAAGGCGATTTACGAGCTTCTTCGGGCCGATTTCGATGCCGCCTTCTCCAGGAGCTCGGCGGAGCGCAGCGAGGAGATGACCACGGCCCTCGCCAAGCTCGACAGCAAGATGGATCAGCTTTCGGGCCGCATCGACGACGTCAAGCTCGCGATCGGCGTCGACCTCGACGAACTCCGCGGTGAGATCGGGGTGGACCGAAGCACCACAGCGTGCCCGACCGCCCCTTCGTCTCCGCGAGGATCGACACCGCCGACCAAGGGCACACCTCCGAGCAGTGGATCGGGGGGATCTGAAAATTTCCACGGCGAAGTAGATCACCGGGGAGCAGTTCCAAAGTACGTGCCCCCGCCAGCACGAGGTATGCCGTCAGAACCCAACCTCTCGAGGCAGATCGTTCAGGCTCCTGAATTGTTTCGTCCGCTCCAGTCTGAAGTTGTTGGGTTTGGTCCTCGAATGGAGTTGCCGCGTTTCGATGGCTCGAATCCCAAGCTCTGGCAATCGCGTTGTGAGGACTATTTCAAATTGTGGAGCACTCCGCAGCATCAGTGGGTGTCGTTTGCTTCTACTCAGTTTGAGGGCACAGCGGCGCGTTGGCTGGAGTCGGTTCAGCGTCGTGCTCCGCATGTCAATTGGCCTGAATTTTGCAACCTGCTGCAATCCAGGTTTGGCAGGAACAAACACCAGAATCTGTTGCGCCAGATGTTCAACATTCGGCAGACTAGTTCAGTCGAAGAGTATGTGGAGCGATTTTCAGAACTGTATCATCAGCTGACTGCTTATGAGACAAATCCAAACACGATGCATTACATCACCAGATTCATGGAAGGGTTAGTTCCATCAGTTCGCTTGTTGGTTGGAATTCAGCAACCTGAGGATTTGGATTCAGCATATGCTCTAGCCTTGTTGTTTGAAGAGCTGGGTGAAACTACTAAGTACTCTAGCAGTACAAACCATGGAAGCAAACGCCACACCTACTCTAGCTCTCGATCGTCAGTGAACAAGGTTCCGGAAGACAAGAAAATCACTGAACCAGCTCGTGCTGCCCCAACTGAAGATCAATGGGCTGCTCTGCGTGCTTACAGAAAGTCCAAGGGTTTGTGTTTCATATGTGGAGAACGATGGGCCCGTGATCATCGCTGCAAACAGGAAATTCAGTTGCATGTGGTACATGAAATGTTGGATTATGTTCAGAACATGCCCTCTGATCTGAGTGACTCTGAAGAAAAAGTTGTTGGTGAGGTCAATGCTATTTGTCTTTCTGCAGCTGCCTTAGGAGATAATTCAGATCCAGCAGTGTCAACTATGAAACTGAAAGTGTATTTGCAAGGGCAACCCTTAATTTTTCTGGTTGATTCAGGCAGTACTCATTTGTTCATTGACTCCACAGTTGCAACTACTGTTCAGGGCATTTCTTCCTTGCCAGTTTATATGGTTAAAGTGGCTAATGGAAGTTTGGTCCCATGCTCTCAACAGTTGCTGGATGGCAAGTGGTCCTGTGCTGGTAATGAGTTTGTCAGTAACTTCAGGGTTTTTCCTTTGGGATCTTACCATGGAATTTTGGGTTTGGATTGGTTAGCTACTCACAGTCCTATGCAAATAGATTGGGTTGCACATTGGTTGTCCTTCCATCACTCAGGGCAACAAATTACTCTGTTGGGTCAGGATGCTGTCCCTCAAGTCTATGCTCTGGTAGAAATGTCAGCCCTGTTGGTAACTGAAGATATGGCAGTATCTGAACTGCCCTCTGAAATCCAAGCACTGTTGACTAAATATGCTCCTGTGTTTGAAGCTCCCTCTGGTCTCCCTCCAAGAAGAAAGTATGACCATGAAATTCCTTTAGTTCCTGGAGCTCAACCTGTGTCCAGCAGGCCCTATAGACTACCTCCTGCTCTGGAAGATGAAATGGAAAAGCAAGTGAAAGAAATGTTGGATGTTGGAATTATTAGACCCAGCACCAGTGCTTTCTCTTCTCTAGTTATATTAGTGCAGAAGAAGGATAAAACTTGGAGACCTGTATATGATTATAGAAAATTGAATGCTATCACAGTGAAGAGCAAATATCCAATCCCTGTTATTGATGGGTTATTGGATGAGTTGTCTAGAGCCTATTGGTTTTCCAAGTTGGACCTTCGAGCAGGTTATCATCAGATCAGGTTGGCCCCTGGGGAAGAACACAAAACAGCATTTCAGACACATTTTGGCCATTTTGAATTTCTAGTGTTGTCCTTTGGTCTTACTGGAGGACCTAATACATTCAGTTTTGCCTTGAATGAGACACTGTCACCCTGTGTCAGGAAATTTGTGTTGCTTTTCTTTGATGATATCCTCATATTTAGTCCTTCTTATGCACTGCACTTACAACATTTGGAAGAAGTGTTGAAACTTCTCTTACAACATCAGTGGCAAGTGAAACTGTCAAAATATGCTTTTGCACAAACTCAGGTTGTTTACTTGGGACATGTCATCAGTGGCCAAGGGGTAGCTACTGACTCTTCCAAGATTTCTACTATTCAGAACTGGCCAACACCTGTGTCTGCTAAGGAAGTCAGGGGATTTTTGGGCCTGGCTGGGTATTACAGGAAGTTCATAGCCCACTATGGTATGCTGAGCAAACCTCTTACTAACCTTCTCAAAAAGGGAGTCCCATTTCTGTGGACATACAATGAACAACAAGCCTTTGTGCTTCTGAAGCAAGCTCTGACATCAGCCCCAGTACTGGCCTTACATGATTTCTCCAAGAAATTTATTGTGGAGATAGATGCCTGTGATGTAGGAAATTGGGGCAGTACTTATGCAGGAAGGCCACCCAATTGCTTATGTAAGCAAAGCTCTTGGGCCCAGAAATTAGACACTTTCAGTGTATGAGAAGGAATATTTGGCCATTCTTCTAGCAGTGGAACACTGGCGCCAGTATTTGCTGTTATCTGAATTTATCATCAGAACTGATCAAAGAAGTCTGGCCTGTCTGTCAGAGCAACGTTTGCATACTAGGTGGCAACAGAAAGCACTCACTAAACTACTTGGGCTGCAGTATGCCATTGAATATAAAAAAAGGATTGAAAGTAGTGCTACTGATTCCCTTTCCAGACGACCTGCAACTCTAGGGGACATAATACCAGAACTGCAACATATTTCATCTGCCCAACCTGCTTGGTTGACAGAAGTTTTGAAAAGCTATGATCAAGATCCAGCAGCTCTGGAACTTTTGCAACAGCTATCCACGTCGCCCACTTCTCACAGCAAATTTACTCTCAAAGCTGGTGTAATCAGACATGGCAAGTGTGTTTGGTTAGGTTGTGACTTAGCACTGCACAGTAAGATATGTGCTGCTTTTCATGACAGTCCACTGGAAGGACATTCTGGATTTCCAGTAACTTACATGCGTGTCAAGCAGTTGTTTCAATGGAAGGGCATGCGAGGTTTCATTAAAAACTATGTTCAGAGCTGTCTGGTGTGCCAACAGGCCAAACCTGAAAGAGTTCCTTCTCCTGGTCTTCTTCAGCCTCTACGAATACCTTCATTGCCTTGGGAAATGGTTACAATGCACTTTGTTGAAGGTTTGCCTTCATCAGGCCGTTACAACTGTTTGTTGGTGGTTATTGACAAGCTCTCCAAGTACGGGCACTTTATTCCCTTGCATCATCCGTTCTCTGCTGAAACTGTTGCTGAGGCCTTCCTGAACACTATCTACAAGCTGCATGGTTTCATATCGTGATTGCATTTTCACAAGCAAGTTTTGGAGTGAGCTATTCCAAAAATTAGGCGTTCAGCTTCACATGAGCTCTGCTCGACATCCGCAGCCAGATGGCCAGACAGGACGTGTCAATCAGCAGGTAGAGTGTTTTTTGAGATGCTTTGTCAGTGGACATCAGTCGCGGTGGGCTAAATGGATCCTAGTTTGTGAATTCTGGTATAACACAAACTGGCATTCAGCTACTGGAAAAACTCCATTTGAAATTATCTATGGACATGAGCCACGCCACTTTGGTTTATCTACTGAAAGTACTGTTCAGTCTGATGATTTGCAACAGTGGCTCAACGATCGCCTGGTGATTATGGACTCGGTTAAGCAGCATCTGCTTCGTGCCCAGCAACGTATGAAACACCAAGGTGATAAACATCGCTCTGATCGCTCGTTTGCAGTTGGGGACAAGGTTTTTCTCAAGCTTCAACCGTACCTTCAGTCGTCTATGGCACCGAGGGCAAATCACAAGTTGGCGTTCAAATTCTATGGACCTTTCGAAATTTTGGAACGCATCGGTGAAGTGGCTTATCGCCTGCGCCTTCCTCCTTCCAGCAAAGTGCACCCTGTTTTCCATGTGTCGCTTCTCAAGAAAGTAATTGCTCCCCACAACCAGGTGCTCTCGCAACTTCCTTCTCCGGATGATCAGTTTCAGGTGCCAGAACAAGTGTTGCAACAGCAGGTGATCCACCGAGGCTCTGATTCCATGCTCCAAGTCTTAATCAAGTGGAGTTCGTCTCCGCTAGATATGGCTACCTGGGAAGACAAGATCACTCTGCAGCAAAGGTTTCCCAGAGCGCCGGCTTGGGGTCAACCGAGTTTAACAAGGGAGGGATTGTCAGCGATCAAGAGGAGCGCCAAGGTGGAGTTCAAACTGAAGGCCGGCCCAAGAGGCAGCCTCGCCTACCCGCTCGGCTAGCTGGGCCTGAGTGGGCCTGACCAAGCGGTACTTATACCTGTAACTAGGATAGATTGAGCTGGCGATTGGTATAATGGCTAGTGGTGGCGTGTGTGGTGTGAGCTCCTGCGCGAGCCAGATCCGTCCTGTACCTTCCTCCTCCCCCCCTTGTAGCTCGAATTCTATAGCAATGGCTTGAATACAAACCCTAGCCCTCACAGCTTGTCACCTAACAAAGTAGCGGATCATGTCTTCATCCCACTGCTTACCAACTCAGCGACAACTGCCGCTGATGAATTACAGGAGCTGATTGCCACAAACGACGGAGGCAAAAACCATAGCCAAGGCCTCGGCTTGCTCCATGAACTACTCTAGATGCCAAGGGTGAACATGCCGCAGAATATGTGGGCTAATCACACAACAAGAGCAATGATAATTCTCAAGTGCAAGGAATCATTGTAGCACTTTTCAAATATGAAAGCGACAAGTATGAACTGTCGAACCCACAAAAAGATAAAAATAAGATCAATATTCTCTCGGGTCCTATCCACCACTGATACAACCCTATGTATACCGAGCGTTTGCTTTATCTAGAAACAAGAAATCTACTTTATGGGCATAAAGAGGATAGCTTTTGCATGATAATGGAGAACTAAAACATAAAAATAGATGCTGCCTAAATAAATTTAAATTATATTATAATATATTACAAATAGCGAGTGTGGAATAACAATGTTATGATGTGCGGAGTTGTCCTTAGGCAATTACTAGTTAGCAAGTTTTAATGTGGGAGAGGCCTCTGCTAGCATGTCATCCCTTACTTGGAACTCTATGCACTTATGATTGAAACTATTGAAAAGCATCTACAACAACCAAAGACATTAAGGTAAAATCCAAACGTAGCATTAAGATTAATTGGTCCCCCTTTAATCCCGTATGAATCAATTTTTATGGTAGGAAGAAGCTTCTGTCGCTCTCGCCCTTCAATTCATAGTCCTATCAACATACAACTAACTCTGTAGTGTGATCCAAGCTCACGCTCATATGATGGGCACCGAAGAGCAATAACATAACCACAAGCAACTTAAACCAATCATAGCAATTCATCAATTGACCATAGGACAACAAAAGTCTACTTAAACACAATAGTAGTGACCCAAGTCTTTGGATAATAATTAATAGCACAAAAACACCATGTTCAAGTAGGAGATTACAATGGGTTGCAGGAGAGTGGACCACCTAAAATAGATGAGGGAGATGATGAAGACGATGATGTTGATGAAGACGATCACCGCGGCGATGGTTCCCCCGGCGACACTCCAGCACCACCGGGAGAGAGGGGAAAAGAGGCTCCCCTCTAGCTTGTTCCTTCATGGCCTCCCCTCCTAAATGGGGAGAGCTTCTCTGATAACCCACAAGTATAAGGGATCGCGACAGTCTTCGAGGGTAGTATTTCACCCAAATTTATTGATTCAACACAAGGGGAGCCAAAGAATATTTATGAGTATTAGCAGTTGAGTTGTCAATTCAAGCACACTTGGAGAACTAAATATCTACAGCAAAGTGTTTAGTAGCACAGTAATATGATAGTTTGATAGCACTAGTAACAGTAACGGTAACCGTATCGGTAGCAGTTTTGTAGTGGTTGTAATAGCAGCAGCAGCGGTAGTAACTTAGCAAAGATCAATATGAGAGAAGCGTAGGCATTGGATCAAGGATGGATATTTGTGTTGGATGATATTCATCATATAACAGTCACAACCTAGAGCGATACACGATAGCTCCAATTCATCAATTCAATGTAGGTATGTATTCTGTATAATAGTCATACGTGCTTATATAAGAACTTGCATGACATCTTTTGTCCTACCCTCCCATGGCAGCGGGGTCCATAAGGAAACTAAGGGATATTAAGACCTACTTTTAATAGAGAACGGGAACTGATGGCGGCTTGAAGCTACATCGGTATTTCCCCAAAGAGGAAGGGATGATGCAACACAGCGACAGTAGGTATTTCTCTCAGTGATGAAACCAAGGTTATCGAACTAGTAGGAGAACCAAGCAACAACACGTAAACGGCACCTACACACAAATAACAAATACTCGCAACCCGACGTATTAAAGGGGTTGTCAATCCCTTTCAGGTAACGACGCCAGAAATTGACAAACGGACGTGAATAAATTGTAGTAGATTGATAGATCGAACGCCAAATAAAATAAATAAGAATAAATTGCAGCAAGATATTTTTAGTATTTTTGGTTTAATAGATCTGGAAATAAAAGCAAAGCAAAATAGATCGCAAAGGCAAATAATATGAGAAAGAGACCCGAGGGTGTAGGTTTCACTAGTGGCTTCTCTTGAGAAAAATAGCAAACGACGGGTAAACAAATTACTGTTGGGCAATTAATAGAACTTCAAATAGTCATGATGATATCCAGGCAATGATCATTATATAGTCATCACGTCCAAGATTAGTAGACCGACTCCTGCCTGCATCTACTACTATTACTCCACACGTCGACCGCTATCCAGCATGCATCTAGTATATTAAGTTCATGGAGAAACGGAGTAATGCAATAAGAATGATGACATGATGTAGACAAGATCTATTTATGTATAAATAGACCTCATCGTTTTCTCCTTAGTAGCAACGATACATACGTGTTGGTTCCCCTTCTGTCATTGGGATCAAGCACCGTAAGATCGAACCCACTACAAAGCACCTCTTCCCATTGCAAGATAAATAGATCAAGTTGGCCAAACAAAACCCAAATATCGGAGAAGAAATACCAGGCTATAAGAAATCATGCATATAAGAGATCAAAGAAACTCAAATAACTTTCATGGATAAAAAGAGATAGATTTGATCATAAACTCAAAGTTCATTGGATCCCAACAAACACACCGCAAAAGAGTTACATCATATGGATCTCCAAGAGACCATTGTATTGAGAAACAAACGAGAGAGAGGAACCCATCTAGCTACTAACTATGGACCTGAAGGTTTACAAAGAACTACTCACACATCATCGGAGAGGCACCAATGGAAGTGGTGAACCCCTCCACGATGGTGTCTAGATTGGATCAGGTGGTTCTGGACTCTGCAGTGGCTGGAATTGATTTTCGTCGACTCCCCTAGGGTTTCTAGAATATTGGGGAATTTATAGAGCAAAGAGGCGGTGCGGGAGGCCACCGACATGGGCACAACCCACGTGGGCGCGCCTGGGGGCACAGGCGCGCCCTGGCGGGTTGTGCCCCCTCGGGGCACCCCCCAGGTGCTTCTTCGGCCCATTGGATGTCTTCTGGTCCATAAAAATTCCACATAAAGTTTCGCTGCGTTTGGACTCAGTTTGGTATTGATTATCCGCAATGTAAAAAACATGCAAAAAACACCAACTGGCACTTGGCACTATGTCAATAGGTTAGTACCAAAAAATGATATAAAATGATTATAAAACATCCAAGATTGATAATATAACAGCATGGAACAATCAAAAATTATATATATGTTGGAGATGTATCAGCGTCCCCAAGCTTAATTCCTGCTCGTCCTCGAGTAGGTAAATGATAAAAATAGAATTTTTGATGTGGAATGCTGCCTAACATGTCATATCATATTCTTTTCTTTATAGCATGGACATTTGGACTTTTATATTGTTCAAAACAATAGTCTAGTTTTGACATGATAACTTAAATACTCAAGCATATCAACAAGCAACCATGTCTTTCAAAATATCAACGCTAAGATAAGCTATCCCTAGACCATCATGCTCAATCATTGATCCACCCATGAAACACACTCGCATATTAACTACACCCAATGCTCAAGCATGATCATAGTGCCTCCTAGTTGGTGCTTTTGTAAGAGAAGATGAAGACTCAAATTCAAAAATAAAAATTGCATAAAGTAAAAGAAAGGCCCTTCGCAGAGGGAAGTAGGGATTTGTAGAGGTGCCAGAGCTCAAAGCGAAAATTAAGAGATAAAAACATTTGAGAGGCATACCTTTCCCACCAGCAAAAACGACTTAGAGTTCCCAACACTTTCCATGCTAGATATATCATAGGAGGTTCCCAAACAGAAATTAAAGTTTATTCCTTTTTCCACCATACTTTCACTTTCCATGGCTAACTGTATCCACAGGCGCCTTCCATACCAACACTTTCCAAGGAATTTATTATTTGGCAACATAAAGTAAATTCATTTTTCATTTCGGGACTGGGCATCCCTAATACCTTTGCCTTACTCTCGTGCAATGACAAGTGAATAAACATTCATCGTGAGAATAACACATCTAGCATGGAAAATATTAGCCACCCCTCACCGCCTCGCGAGCAGTACGAGCACACAAAAGAGAAATTTATTTTGAATATTAGAGATGGCACATACAAATTTGCTTAGAACGGCAAAAGAATACCGCATATAGGTAGATATAGTGGACTCATGTGGCAAAACTGGTTTAAAGGATTTTGGATGCACAAATAGTGATCATACTTAGTGCAAAATGAAGGCTAGCAAAAGATTGAGAAGTGACCAACCAAGAAACGAATAATCTCATAAGCGAGCATTAAGCATAATTAACACCGAATAATGCACCACAAGTAGGATATAATTTCATTGCATGACTATTGACTTTCGTGCTTGCATAGGGAAACACAAACCTTAACACAAATATTCTTACTAAAGCATAATTACTCATCAAGATGACTCACATATCACATCATCATATCTCAAAACTATTACTAAGAATCAAGTTTATTTTGTCCAATGATCTTCATGAAATTTTTTATTATATCCTTCTTGGATATCTATCACTTTGGGACTAATTTTCATGTGTTGCTTTTGATAAGCTCAAACAAATATAAGTGAAGATCATGGGCATACTATTTCTTTCTCTCAAATTAATTTAAGTGAAGCAAGAGAGAATTTCTTAAAAAAATACTACACTCAAATAAATATAAGTGAAGCAAGAGAGAATTTCTTCAAAAATATTAAAGCACACCGTGCTCAAAAAGATATAAGTGAAGCACTAGAGCAAATCCATAGCTCATAAAAATTTAAGTGAAGCATAGAGAGCAATTCTAACAAGTCATGGCATAATTTTGGCTCTCTCAAATAGGTGTGTCCAGCAAGGAATCAAGACTTAAAACACAAAATAAAACAAAAAAAGACTCATATCATACAAGACGCTCCAAGCAAAACACATAGTATGTGACGAATAAAAATATAGCTTCGAGTAAAATACCGATGGTCGTTAGAAGAAAGAGGGGATGCAACTCGGGGGCATCCCCAAGCTTAGTTGCTTGCTATCTTTGGATAATATCTTGGGATGTCGAGGCATCCCCAAGCTTAGGCTCTTCTTACTCCTTATTCCTTCATCCATCGTAAGATAACCCAAAACTTGAAAACTTCAATCACACAAAACTCGACAAAACCTTGGTGAGATCCGTTAGTATAAGAAAGCAAATCACTACTATAAGTGATGTAGCAAACCAATTCATATTTTGTTCTTTCATTATATCTACTGTATTCCAACTTTTCTATGGCAAAAACTCATCAAAGAAAACCATAGAATCATCAAAACAAGCACACAACGCAAAGAAAACCGAATCTATCAAAAACAGAACAGTCTGTAGTAATCTGACAATTTTGAATACTTCTGTAACTCCAACAATTCTGAAAAAATAGGACCATGTGGGAAATTTCTATATTAATCTTATGCAAAAAGAATTAGAATTTTATCACTCTATGGTTAAAAATTATAATTGTTTTTTGTGAGCGCAAAAGTTTCTGTTTTTCAGCAAGATCAAACAACTATCACCCAAGAAGATCCTAAAGGCTTTATCTGGCACAAACACTAATTAAAACACAAAAAACACAATCATAACAGTAGCATAATTGTGCTAACACTCAAGAACAGAAAGCAAAAAATAAAAATAAATTTTATTCATTTGGTTGCCTCCCAACAAGCGCTATAGTTTTACGCCCTTAGCTAGGCATAAAGCAAGGATCAAAGTTTTGTCATCTTTGGTTCGAGATCCATAAGATGCCCTCATGATTAATTCATATGGTGGCCTAATTCTTGTTCTAGGGAAGTGTTCCATACCCTTCCTCAAAGGAAAATGGAACTTGATATTGCCTTCTTTCATATCAATCACGGTACCGATAGTGCGTAAAAACGGTCTACCAGGAATAACTTCCATTTCTCCTACTCGTTGTCCCCCTTGCTTGGCTCTTCCTCTAACCGGTGGTTGTGTAACAAGTGAGTAGGGCCCAGTAGAACACCCATGAATTTAGATAGTATGGATTGTAATCAATATCAAGAACAATAAAATATATGGGCACATAATTCCTATTTGCAAGAATAAGAACATCATTAATTCTTCCCATAGGCTTTTTAATAGTAGAATCTGCCAAGTGCAAATTTAAGAACATTCTTGAATATCGGTAAGACCAAGCACATCACACAAAGATTTCGGAATTGTAGAAACACTAGCATCCAAGTCACACAAAGCAAAACACTCATAATTTTTAATATTGACTTTGATAGTAGGTTTTCATTCATCATGTAATTTTCTAGGAATTGAAACTTCTAATTCCAACTTTTCTTCTAAAGCTCTCATCATAGCATCAACAATATGTTTAGTAAAAGCTTTATTTTGTTCATAAGCATGTGGTGAATTTATCATGGATTGCAACAGAAAAATACAATCAATCAAAGAGAAACTATCGTAATTAAAGTCTTTGTAATCCAAAAGAGTGGGCACATCACTAGTTAAAGTTTTGACTTCTTCAAACCCACTTTTATCAGTTTTCTCAACAAGATTTTCAGCCTCCGAATTATCGGGACGCCTTCTAACTAAAGTTGACTCTTCTCTAGTCCCTTTTTCATAAATCTTAACTTTACTAAACAAGGAATCAATAGAAAAAACACCAATCATTTTAAGATCTTCATCACTTTTACGAAAGTAATCACTAGAAAACGCTTTTTCTAAAAATTATCTTTTAGCTCTAAGCATAGCGGTTATTTTCTTACTTTTATCCATAGAAACATAGAGAGCTTTAATTGATTTCTCAACTTTAGGCACAAAATTTTTCATCTTGAGATTTTCTACATCATGAGAAATTCTTTCAACACTTCTAGAAAAATCATCAATCTTATTCGACTTTTTTTCTATGGTAGTTTTGAAAACTTTTTGCGTGTTGATAAATTCTTTAATATTATTCTCAAGATAAGAGGTGTTCCTATTGTTATTATAAGAAGGATTTCCATAGGAATTACCATAATTATTAGAGGAATTACTAGGAAAAGGCCTAGGATTAAAATTACCTCTATAAGCATTGTTGTTGGAATTATTTCGAGAGATAAAATTCACATCTACAGCATCACTATTTTGCTCAATCAAAATAGACAAAGGCATATTATTGAAATCAATAGGAGCACTTTTACTAGCAACCAATTTCATAAGAGCATCAACTTTTTCACTCAAAGAAGAAATTTCTTTAACCGAATTAACTTTTTTACTAGTAGGAACTCTTTCGGTATGCCATTGTGAATAATTTGCCATAATGTTATCAGGAAATTTGGTGGCTTCACCCAGAGTAATTTCCATAAAAGTACCTCCCGCGGCGGAATCTGAAAGATTACGAGAAACAAAATTCAACCCCGCGTAAAAAATTTGTATGATCATCCAAAGATTTAACCCATGAGTTGGGCAATTCCTTAGCATCATTTTCATCCTTTCCCAAGATTGTGCAACATGCTCATGTTCAAGTTGCTTGAAATTCATGATCTGGGTTCCAAGGGAAATGTTTTTTGCGGGTAGAAAATACTTAGTGATAAAAGCATCTTTTCACTTATTCCAAGAATCGATACTATTGCGAGGCAAAGAAGAAAACCAATTTTTTGCAGAATCATGCAAAGAAAACAAAAATAATTTTATCTTCACAATATCATTGTCCACATCTTTTTTATTTTTCATATCACATAATTCCACGAAGGTATTAAGATGGGATGTGGCATCCTCATTAGGAGTACCGGAATATTGATCATTCATAACAAGATTCAACAAAGCAGTATTAATATCACAAGATTCCGCACTAGTGGCGGGAGCAATCGGAGTGCCAATAAAATCATTGTTATTGGTATTTGAGAAATCACACAACTTGGTGTTCTCTTGAGCCATGATGACTACACAACAATATTGCACTCAAAAACAGATCCGTCAAGAAAACGGCGAACGAAAAAGAGGGCAGATAAAACGATAAATTTTTGTGAAGTGGAGGAGAGGAAAACGAGAGGCAAATGGAAAATAATATAAATTGCGAGGAGATGAGATTTGTGATTAGGAACCTGGTATATGTTGAAGATCATCCCCGGCAACGGCGCCAGAAATTCCTTTTGATAGTGGCTTTAAGCTACGTCAGTATTTCCCCAAAGAGGAAGGGATGATGCAGCACGATGACGGTAGGTATTTCCCTCAGTGATGAAACTAAGGTTATCGAACCAGTAGGAGAACCAAGCAACAACACGTAAACGACACTTGCACACAAATAACAAATACTCGCAACCCGACGTATTAAAGGGGTTGTCAATCCCTTTCGGGTAACGGCGCTAGAAATTGGCAAACAGACGTGAATAAATTGTAGTAGATTGATAGATCGAACGCCAAATAAAATAAATAAGAATAAATTGCAGCAAGGTATTTTTGGTTTAATAGATTTAAAAATAAAAGCAAAGGAAAATAGATCGCAAAGGCAAATAATATGAGAAAGAGACCTGGGGGCGTAGGTTTCACTAGTGGCTTCTCTCGAGAAAAATAGCAAACGGCGGGTAAACAAATTACTCTTGGGCAATTGATAGAACTTCAGATAATCATGACGATATCCGGGCAATGATAATTATATAGGCATCACGTCCAAGATTAGTAGACCAACTCCTGCCTGCATCTACTACTATTACTCCACACATCGACTGCTATCCAGCATGCATCTAGTGTATTACGTTCATGGAGAAATGGAGTGATGCAATAAGAATGATGACATGATGTAGACAAATCTATGTATGTAGAAATAGACCCCATCGTTTTATCCTTAGTAGCAACGATACATACGTGTCGGTTCCCCTTCTATCACTGGGATCAAGCATCGTAAGATCGAACCCACTACAAAGCACCTCTTCCCGTTGCAAGATAAATAGATCAAGTTGGCCAAACAAAACCCAAATATTGGAGAATGAATACGAGGCTATAAGCAATCATGCCTATAAGAGATCAAAGAAACTCAAATAACTTTCATGGATAAAAAGAGATAGATCTGATGATAAACTCAAAGTTCATCGGATCCCAACAAACACACCGCAAAAAGAGTTACATCATATGGATCTCCAAGAGACCATTGTATTGAGAATCAAACAAGAAAGAGGAACCCATCTAACTACTAACTACGGACCCGAAGGTCTACAAAGAACTACTCACGCATCATTGGAGATGCACCAATGGAAGTGGTGAACCCCTCCGCGATGGTGTCTAGATTGGATCTGGTGGTTCTGGACTCTGCGGCGGCTGGAATTGATTTTCATCGACTCCCCTAGGGTTTCTGGGGTATTTATAGAGCAAAGAGGCGGTGTGGGAGGCCACCGAGGTGGGCACAACGACCCAGGCGCGCCCTGGTGGGTTGTGCCCCCCTCGGGGCACCCCCCAGGTGCTTCTCCGGCCCATTGGACGTCTTCTGGTCCATAAAAATTCCACAAAAAGTTTCGCTGCGTTTGGACTCCGTTTGGTATTGATTATCTGCGATGTAAAAAACATGCAAAAAACAGCAACTGGCACTTGGCACTATGGCAATAGGTTAGTACCAAAAATAATATAAAATGACTATAAAATGATTATAAAACATTCAAGATTGATAATATAACAGCATGGAACATTCAAAAATTATAGATACGTTGGAGACGTATCAGGAACAAAGACACATGGTGAATACACGAACTCCTTGAATTACAGTCATCCCCGGAGAGTATCCCAACTATTGTCACTTTGGGGGCCTACGGATTAGAACAATAACAAGTGCATATAACTATAGGATCAAGAACTAAAATATATTCATAAAACATAGAGGGTTCATATCTAAAATCATGGCACTCGGACCCTAATACGTGTCCATCGTATCTATAATTTTTTATTATTTCATGCCAATATTCTACAACTTTCATATACTTTTGGCAACATTTTATATTATTTTTGGGACTAACATATTGATCCAGTGCCCAGTGCCAGTTCATGTTTTTTTGCATGTTTTTTGTTTTGCAGAAATTCCATATCAAGCAAAGTCCAAACGCGATAAAATTTTACAGAGATTTATTTCGGAATATATGTGATTTTTGGGAGGTGGAATCAACGCAAACGGAGGCCCACAACCTTCACAAGGCATCAGGGCGCCACCACCCCTCAGGCCAGATGGAGTTGCCTTGTGGGCACCTCGTAAGTTGGTCGGAGTCCTTCTTCGGCCGCAGGGAAGCTTATATCGAGAGAAAAAAGTATGTTAAATTTTTGGCCTGATCGGAGTTACGAATCTCCGAGAATATAAGAAATGGTTTTCGGCCAGAAAATAGGAACGCAAAATAGAAGAGAACAGAGAGATCCAGTCTCGGAGGGGCTCTTACCCTCTAGGAGCCATGGCAGCCACAAACCAGAGGGTAAACTCTCCTCCCATCTAGGGGGAGGCCAAGGAAGAAGAAGAAGGAGGGGGCTCTCTCCCCCTCTCTCCCGGTGGCACCGAAACATCGCCGGGGCAATCATCGTGACGACGATCTACACCAACAACTTCGTCGCCGTCATCACCAACTCTCTTGCCCTCTATGCAGCGGTGTAACACCTCTTCTCCTCGTTGTAATCTCTACTTAAACATGGTGCTTTACACCACATATTATTGTCCAATGATGTGTTGCCATCCTATGATGTTTGAGTAGATTCGTTTTGTCCTATGGGTTAATTGATGACCGCGATTGGTTTGAGTTGTATGTTTTATTTTGGTGTTGTCCTATTGTGCCTTCTGTGCCGCGCACACGTGGGGGATTCCCGCTGTAGGGTGTTGCAATACATTCATGATTCACTTATAGTGGGTTGCGAGAGTGACAATGTTGGGGAACATTGCATGGAGAATAAATAAAAAATCTATGCACACACAAGATCTATCCATGGAGATGCATAGCTACGAGAGGGGGAGAGCATCTACATACCCTTGTAGATTGCTAAGCGGAAGCGTTTATCACGCGGGTGATGTAGTCGTACTCTTCGCAATCCGATCACGATCCAATCGATCTAGTGCCGAACGGACGGCACCTCCGAGATTAGCATACGTGCGGCTCGATGACGTCTCCTCCTTCTTGATCCCGCAAGCGGGAGAGGAGAAGTAGATGGGATCACAACCAACACGACGACATGGTGGTGGATCACCGACAACGCTTCACTAAGCGTCGTCGGGACAAGGCGGTGGAACTACAAAGTAACGGGGGAGAGAGGGGCGCCAAGGGCTTGGTGTATCCTCTTGGGGCGCCCCTCCCCTCTATATATAGGTGGAGGGGCGTGGGAAACAGCCCCTCCAAGCCCTAGGGTGCAACTACGACGCCCAGATAAGTATGCTAGAGTAATTCCATGCTAATGATGCCACGTCACTGGATTACTGTTGTTAATCTCGTGTTGATTCAAATCCATTCGAAATTCAAATTTAAAATAAAGTCAAACTGTCAAAGTTTTCAAACGTTAAAACTAAAATGTTCTATATGTGACAAATAATCCCTAGAAAATATTAGAGTAGAAACCACATTTTTTATAGAGTAACTAAAAGACCCAAAGTAAATAAAACAGTGGCTTAAACATTTAAATAAATGCCTTTTATAATTTATAAAGTACTAAACTATTTTAATTAGGAGTGAAACTTTTGGTGGCAATGGTAAAACTATTGACACTAATTTAGGTGCTCTTGTAGGTATTTGGTAAAACAAAAACAAAAGAGAATAAAGTTAAAACAATAAATAAAAATAACTAAAGCAAAAGAGAGAGAGAGAGAGAGGAGTAGAACCCCCCCCCCCTCACTGGGCCTATCGGACCAGCTGGCCTCCCACTAGGCCGGCCCATCTCCCCTCCTTATCCCCCCGGTCCACCCCTGCGAACCCTAACACACCCACGATCCCCACTTCCCCCTCTCTCTCGATTCCGTCTGGATCGGGGCCCCAACGCCCGATCCCACCCACGTCGTCGCCCCCGTCACCCCTCGCCACCGTTCGCTGGATCGCCCGCCACCTCGTCGGACCACCTCCCCGCCGGACTGCTCCGTCCTCGACCTCCTCCTCGCCGGCTCCTCCAACCCTCGCCGCCCCTCTTACCTCCATCGTCGGTGAGGCACCGGCCTCCTCTTTCCCCTCTCTCTCCCGTCGCTGGATCGGCACGCACAAGCGCTCACCGCGCCCTCGTGCGTCGCTCGCGCTCACCCGCTCGATGTCGCCTACACCCCGCGCTTGCGCCCACGCTCCCACGCCGCGTTCCACGGCCGCTCCTCTACACGTGCTGCACCGTGCCCGGCCACACCCTACGCGCCCCGTGCCGTGCTCCGGTCGCGCCCTAGCCCCGTAGCTCCACCCGACGCTCACGCCCGCTGTCGACCGCGGCTCCCGCACCCGCACCTCCCGCTCGCCGTGCCCCGCCGCCGCGCTCTGCTCGCGCCGCTGCTTGCTGCCGGGACCCACCGGACCGTGCCTCCAGCGCCTCCCGCTCTGCTGCCTCCCCCTTCGCCCGGCTTCCCACGCCCATCGCTCGTCCCGTTCACGCGCGCCCACCCCCTGCCTCCGCGCGCCGTCTCGCTGCGCCCGCTACCACCAATGCCCGTCGCCTGAACCACTACAGGCCATTGGGCCTATGTCACGCGGGCCCCGCCCATAGAACGTATTTTTTAAAAAGAAGTTAAAAACAACAATAATAATAAAATTAATTAATTAATTAAAGAATTAATTAACTTAATTAATTTTGATTAATTAAACAAATTAAATAACTTAACTAATTAATCTAATTAGCTATTGTTAATTAACTAACCAGTCAATGACAGTGGGACCCACACATAAGTTTGACTAAGTCAACAGGACTGTTGACTGCTGACTGTGCAGTTGACCGAGTCAACGAGCCCATCTGTCAGTTTGACCGGTCAACGGTCACAGTTGACTGCTGGCGTCATCAAACACTATTCTGGATAATGTTGATTTTAAAATAATTAAATAAATCCTAAAAATGATTTAAATCTTTTAAAATTAATATAAAATGAACCATAGCTCAGATGAAAATACTTTGTACATGAAAGTTGCTCAGAACGACGAGATGAATCTGGATACGTAGCCCATTCGTCCGCCACACATCCCTAGCATAGAGAACACGCAACTTTCCCCTCCGATTCATCTGTCTGAAAACGCGAAACACCGGGGATATTTTCACGGATGTTTCCCCCCTTCACCGGTATCACCTATCCCTACGTTAGGTCACCCCTAGCACAACGTAATGCCGCATCTTGCTTTGTGTTACATTTGATTGCTCTGTTATTTATTGTGTTCCCCCTCTGTTACTTATTTCCAGTAGACTCCGAGACTGCTGCCGATGTCCGTGTGTTCGACTACATGGAAGATGACCCCTCCTTGCCAGAGCAACCAGGCAAGCCCCCCCCTTGATCATCAGATATCGCCTAATCTTCTCTCTACTGCTTGCATTAAAGTAGTGTAGCATGTTACTGCTTTCCGTTAATGCTATTCTGATGCATAGCCTGTCATTGTTGCTACAGTTGTTGATACCTTACCTGCAATCCTAAATGCTTAGTATAGGATGATAGTTTATCATCAGTGGCCCTACATTCTTGTCAGTCTTCCATGCTATACTATCGGGCCGTGATCACGTCAGGTGTTGATCACAGGTATATACTTATATACATATACATGATACATGATACATGTGATGACTAAAGACGGGTCGGCTCGTAGAGTACCCGCGAGTGATTCACATATTGGGGGCTGAAAGGACCTTTGTCCCGATGGCCCTCTGGGTGGATCTTTGTGGCATAGTGACAGGGCATGTTGAGACCACTGTCGGTGTTCTGGGAACTGGGGTCCCCAGACTTGCCTGCCTGCGGCCTGCGACGTGGCTCAATTGGGGGCCCAGCGCAGCCCATCTTCATCAGCTCAAGCTCAAGACCCTCGCGAGGGGCCAAGCCTCGCGGGGCGGATGACCGGAAGCTTCCTCAGAGGCAGCCTCATCGGGCAGGCTCGCGAGGAGGCGGAGAGATCAAGGCAGGGGTACCTCGGGAGGAGCCCGTGACGCAAGCCATGAAGATCGAGACCAGGTGGGCGCCAGGCGGGCGCCGGACTGCACAATGTCCTTGTTTCCCCTATGGTACAAAGGGGGCAAGCACAGGCCAAGGCATCGGGCAAAGGTTACCATTCCGGTGCAACAAGACCAAGACCAATAGAGCGGCAGGACGGAGGTCACCATGGAGCCCAAGACGGCGTCATCGCCAGTACTTTCGGCAGCCGAAGACCACCTTTGGTCAGGATAACTTGTACTATATGTTCCCCTTCAAAATGGCCAATTGTTGGCGCCCTTCCCACTCATTATTTGGGGAGAGGCCTAGGGCCTCTATAAATAGAGCTAGCCATCACAGAGTAGAGGGACAGCGAGAGATCTGGTAGAACCCTAGCAGAGAGAGAAAGAGGCGACTGAACTCACCCCAGTAGTTCATCGCACCAGCTCAAGAACACCTCTCGCGAGGCTGTTCTTCCCTTGTACTGTTCACCATCAGCCTCCGAGGCAATCCACCACATCACACAGTAGAGTAGGGTATTACACCACAACGGTGGCCCGAACCAATATAAACCTCGTTGTCGGTGTCAAAACCGGCGGATCTCGGGTAGGGGGTCCCGAACTGTGCGTCTAGGCCGGATGGTAACAGGAGGCAAGGGACACGAAGTTTTACCTAGGTTCGGGCCCTCTTGATGGAGGTAAAACCCTATGTCCTGCTTGATTAATATTGAAGATATGGGTGTTACAAGAGTAGATCTACCACGAGATCAGAGAGGCTAAACCCTAGAAGCTAGCCTATGGTATGATTGTATGTTGTGATTGTTGTCCTACGGACTAAAACCCTCCGGTTTATATAGACACCGGAGAGGGTTAGGGTTACACAAGGTCGGTTACAAAGGAGGAGATATCCATATACGTATTGCCTAGCTTGCCTTCCACGCCAAGTAGAGTCCCATCCGGACACGAGACGAAGTCTTCAATCTTGTATCTTCATAGTCTAACAGTCCGGCCAATGGAGATAGTCCGGCTGTCTGGAGACCCCCTAATCCAGGACTCCCTTAGTAGCCCCTGAAGCAGGCTTCAATGAGACGAGTCCGGCGCGCAGTTGTCTTCGGCATTGCAAGGCGGTTCCTTCTCCGAATACATTACAGAAGAAGTTGAATACGAGGATAGTGTCCGACCCTGCAAAATAAGTCCCACATTTCACTGTAGAGAGAATAATGTTTTTTCGCAGATCTAATTTGCTGGCTTGTTTTGACAGCATGACGTCATGTCATGGCCCGGTGACTATTGGAACCGTTTCTTTTAACGAGGCCCCACACATAACGCGAGGCAGTTTTTCGACACATCTCGTCAAAGCAGAGATCGTGTCCCCTTATTACGGGATTCTCATCAATACGGGCATGGGTAACCCAACTGCGCCATCAATTGCGGCGCTTGGGGGATAAGCGAGTTTTACTAGGCAAGTGGGGACGTTTAATTTTGTCTGCCCATATAAACGGATAAGGATTCACCTTTCTATCCACGCCTTCTTCCTCCTCTACTCATCCGCTCCCGCACACTCGAGCTCTAGCGCCCAAGTCCTCACTTCCATCTCAACCTTCTCCAACCATGTC
Organism: Triticum urartu; assembly: GCF_003073215.2. Lineage (NCBI taxonomy): Eukaryota > Viridiplantae > Streptophyta > Magnoliopsida > Poales > Poaceae > Triticum > Triticum urartu. The sequence continues at coordinate 237,780,141 of NC_053024.1, forward strand.
CGGAGCGGGAGGCAAGTGGATGGTCTCCTCCGTCACGGAGGGAGACGTCAAGAAACTGAGGAGAGCCGGATACCTGCATGACGATATCGCGCACCAGCTCCCAGATGAGGGACAGCTCATCCCCACCCCCGGGCCCCATGAGAGGATGGTATTCCTCACCCATTTCCTCCGCGGACTGGGATTCCCTCTCCATCCCTTCGTCCGGGGCTCATGTTTTATTACGACCTGTATTTCCACGATCTAGCCCCGAACTTCATCCTCAATATCTCGGCGTTCATTGTCGTGTGCGAGGCCTTCCTCCGCATCAAGCCCCACTTCGGCTTATGGCTGAAGACCTTCAATGTCAAGCCGAAGGTAGTGAGCGGCTGCCAGGCGGAGTGCGGAGGTGCCATGGTGGGCAAGATGCCCAACATCACATGGCTCGAGGGCACCTTCGTGGGCACCATAAAGGGGTGGCAATCGGGGTGGTTCTATATCACCGAGCCGCGTGACCCCGCATGGGTAGCGGCCCCCGAGTTCCGATCTGGCATCCCCATGCGGCTCACCTCCTGGAAAGAGAAGGGCCTGTCTTGGGGTAATTCAAAAGAGCTGACCGGACTCCAGTCATGTATTCAGAACATGGTGGATAAGAAGATCAAGCTTGTCAACATAGTCCAGGTTATGCTCGTTCGCCGGATACTCCCGTGCCAACAACGGGAGTTTACCATGTGGTAGTTCAATCCGGCGCAGCACCGAACTCTAAACAGGCTCTTCGACATGACTCATGAAGATGCCTGGAGGGTGCTGTTCAAGGGCGCCGCGGTCCCTCCCCCCATTACTGAGGATCGCGGATTCAGCGTGAAGCGCCACGCCAGTGCGGTAAGTTGTCTTACCTTTCACAGGATACTTGTTTTCTATATAGATTGATTCTATGCGGGATCTAAACTCCCGTGCCGTTAACAGGACTGGCAGAAGATGGCCGGACAAATCGACTGTCCGACTCCCTTGCCCGAAGGCCCTGCAGACGCCCTTCTGGCGAAGATGTTGACTCCGGCCCCTTATAAGGTGCCGGAGAAGACCCAGAAGGGAAAGGGGGCTCGAAAGAGTTCCCGTCGCCAGGCGTCGTCGGACTCACCGTCTGATGAGTCTGCGGCGCACTCTTCCCCCGAAGACGAGGAAGAGGAAGAAGAGGCTCCCCCACCGACTGGGGGAGACAAGAAAAGGAAGGCCGCCCCAACTGGGGAGGCCGGAGGGTCCAAGAAGGGAAGGACGCTCCTTCCGGACAGCTCCACCGCCGCCAACGAAAGTGAAGACGAGTGGTTGCCCAGGGCCAAGCCCCAGGGGAGATCGTAAGTATTCAGGTACCAAAGTAACCCATAGGATTCCTTTGTCGCATTGCTTTCCCTAACACCAAACTCAATTGTGCAGGCCGCCCCGAGCCAATATCGAGGTATCCTCGGACGGCTCCCTGGGCGCGTCGGACATGGATAGCGATCCAGTCCCGATCGCCACCTCCCCTCATCCAGCCGACGACACCGAGGTGCTGTCTCAAGAGGCACCGGATCGAGGGGGGATAGTCCCGGAGGCGCCTCAAGGCGACCTTCCGGACTCCGAGAGCCGAGGGGACGGGGTCCCTGAGAGCTCCGAGTTCGGCCCTCAGCCGAACACCGCGCCGGACCTTCCAACGACTCCGAGCTCGGGTAGGCAGTCCCCTTCGAAGAAGGGTGAGACGCCTGTGCCAGTGACCTCTGTCTATCCAGACACGCCGGACACTATGTTGGAAGCGCTTCGCAGTGCTTCCATCAAGGAGGAGCACCACACTATCATGAGTGCGGTGATCCACAAGGTTCGGTCCGCCAAGAGCGGATTGACTGAAGCCTGTACTAGCCTTCTAACAGGCTTCGAGGTAAGTGTTTTAAAATGTAGTAGAAATATTACCGCATAGACAGTAGCCCCTGATGCTTTGTTCGGTGTTCACAAAGAAAAGCTGAACAGAGGATCAAATAATATCGCAGGAGTCTAATATAAGTATGTCAATATGCATATGCAGGCTTCGCTGGTGGCGTCCGCCGCACTGGCTGCGGAGGTCGCCGTACTGAAGGAGGCCCTCGAGGGGTCCCAGAAAGAGCTCGGCCTTGCTAAGAGGCAGCTCGAGGAGAACAAGGCTAAGTAATACCCCGTCTATAGATGAGAAAAAGGACGCGATTGCTAAATGACAGGATCATTGTATGTTTGCCAGGGCCACGACCGAGGTGGCGACCCTGAAGCAAGCGATGTCCCAGGATGAAGAGAAGGCGGCCCAGGAGCGCACCGAGCGAGAGAGGCACGAGGCTCGGGTGGGCGAGGTGCAGCAAGAGCTCCAGGATCTCATGACGAAGCACGAGGCGTTGGAGCTTGACTTGAAGACGCGAGAGTCTGAGCTTGCCGCGGCCCATGAGAGCGCGAAGAGTGCCAAGGCCGAGGCCCAGAAGGCCCTTCAAGAGATCGACACGATGAAGAAGATAGCGACGGGTAAGGCTTTCTATATGCAAAGCAAGCATGTAAAAGTAATTTACCGATTACTTACCCGAATCCGGAGCTCTTCAGGAGCATTCGCAAATTTTCCCCGCAGTGTGTCCGATGCCGCACAATTTTACCAGGCCGAGGATGGAAGCTCGACCGAGAAGCTGTTTTGGTCTCAGTATGCTGAGGGTGAACATCTGGTGCCGATGAGTGGCCAGCTGAATCAGATGGCCGAGCTACATAAGGCGGCCGATCAGGCCATGAAGGGCTTCATAGTCCGGTTGTGGCCTGGCAATGCCTTTCCGAACAGTTTCTTTGGCCTGGTGAGGCGGCTTGTGGATGCCTGCCCACGACTGGAGGTCGTCAAGCGATCCGTCTGCATTGAAGGTGCACGCCGGGCCTTCGCCCGTGTAAAAATGCAGTGGGTCAAGCTAGACGCCGTGAAGCTGGTCAAGGAGGGGCCGCCGGAGGGTAAGGAGCACCGCCACCCCGAGATGTACTACGAGGGTGTTCTGCCGGGCGCTGGTCTTATCGTGGATGAGTGTTTGCAAAATGTAATATTTGAATGAGACTTGCTCATTTTTTATCCTGTGAGATGAAAACTTGTTTCATATGCGCTATGCAACGCTTGTGTGAATTTAAAATATTACCTTCTGTTTGGCTGTTTATCCAATTTGAGAGATGGCTAGTCCTCGGCTTCTGCCCCCATACCACGAGTGCTGGGGTGTTCGGGATAAACCTGAGCAGTCTTGTTCCCATGTTTGGGTCCTTCGAGGGAGGTTCTCAGCACAACGAACAAGGCAACCGGACTAATAATGCTTTATCACTCTCACTTAGCCATAGAATTCTATAATTTTAAATTTCGGTGAAGCCCCTGGTATTCGGAAGGCCGAATTCGGGGCGCGATACTCGCCTGTAAGCCGGACGGAGCCAGCCCCTCGCCCTAAGTGGCATAAGTCTTTAGGGACTCGAAAAACCTCGCCGAACAGCGACCAGTCTCTCGCCTTATCATGACAGTCAGTTTTAGCTTTCTCTACTGAGGTGCTCGGCCCGGCAGAACCGGGGCACAATCGTAGTAGTTCTCCTAGCGCTACCTTAGCCGATAGAGCGGAACATAAGGTACCAAAACATAGGAGCCGGGCAAACCCAACATTTGACCAAAGACATGATTCGGAGCTGATGCATATAATGCTATAAGTTTGGGGTGCCGCACTTGTGAAAGTGTTCGGACTTTTCACACCATATTTTGGGTACGTAAGCCCCTGGTGCATCGGCTGTACCAGAGTGTATATTGAAAAATTGCATTGTATATTGAAACGCAATAATAGTGTAATAAGCAAAAGAGTAGGACTATGCCCCTTCCAAGGGCGAGCTGAGGAATTATATGAAATTTGTGATCCACCTGGGAATTCCGTAGTTGTCGGCCTCCTTGGTTGCTGTATCATGTGTTCGGCAATAGAGCTGCCGGACAGTGTTTCTAGAGATTGAAGTCCTGAAAGAAAAAGAAAAATAACCAAACGGGAAGCCCCTGGTGCGGTTTAGGCCGCGTTTTGGGGCATGCCGTGGTTGTGCCCCCCTCCCCACCTGTGCCCATGGTATTTTTAATGCGTAATTATGTACGCGCGACACGAACAACGCCGTTGGTCTGGGATTGGGGTGGCCGCCGTATTGCTACGCGAGCTCAGATCGCGCCAGGCGGTCTGTTTGCCGATTCCCCTGAGCGCGCTTGAAGGTGTCCTGGCTTTGAAATGCCGAACTGGTAGATTGCCTTGAGAGGCTGCTTTGCGCTTCTGCTGCAAGGGCCGCGGTGTGCTCCTCTGTTCGGAGAGAGCGCTCTGTGTTTCCGTTGACTGTAATAACTCCGCGAGGTCCTGGCATCTTGAGCTTGAGGTATGCATAATGTGGCACCGCATTGAATCTAGCGAATGCGGTTCGTCCGAGCAGCGCGTGGTAACCACTACGGAACGAGACTATATCGAAGATTAACTCTTCGCTTCGGAAGTTATCCGGGGATCCGAAGACCACTTCTAGTGTAATTGAGCCTGCGTAGTGGGCCTCTATGCCTGGAATGACGCCTTTAAAGGTCGATTTTGTGGGTTTGATCCTTGAGGGGTCTATACCCATTTTGCGCACTGTGTCCTGATAAAGCAGGTTCAGGCTGTTGCCGCCATCCATGAGGACTCGAGTAAGGTGAAATCCGTCGATGATTGGGTCTAGGACCAGTGCGGTGAATCCGCTGTGACGGATACTAGTGGGGTGGTCCCTGCGATCGAAGGTGATCGGACAGGAGGACCAAGGGTTGAACTTTGAGGCGACTGGCTCCAACGCATATACGTCCCTGAGCGCACGCTTCCGCTCCCTCTTGGGGATGTGGGTTGCATATATCATGTTCACCGTCCGCACTTGCGGGGGAAACCTCTTCTGTCATCCGGTGTGCGGCTGCCGGGGTTCTTCCTCATCATCGCTATGTGGCCCCTTGTCCTTGTTTTCGGCGATTAACTTGCCGGCCTGCTTGAACACCCAACAATCCCTGTTGGTGTGATTGGATGGCTTGTCTGGGGTGCCGTGTATTTGACACGAGCGATCGAGTATACGGTCCAAGCTGGACGGACCCGGCGTACTTTGTTTGAATGGCTTTTTCCGCTCACCGGGTTTAGAGCCTTTGAATCCGGCATTGAATGTCGTATCCTCAGTACTTTCGCCGTTAATGCGGCGCTTATGCTTGTTGTGACGTGACCTGCTGTTGCCGTCCTTGGTATCTGAGGTACCATGGTTCTTTGATATGTTGTTACTGCGAGCCAACCAGCTGTCTTCTCCCGTGCAGAAGCGGGTCATGAGCGTCGTGAGGGCTGCCATAGATTTCGGCTTTTCCTGACCAAGGTGCCGGGCTAGCCACTCGTCTCGGATGTTGTGCTTGAAAGCCGCTAAGGCCTCCGCATCCGGACAGTCGACGATTTGATTTTTCTTTGTAAGGAACCGAGTCCAGAATTGCCTGGCCGACTCTTCTGGCTGCTGAATTATGTGGCTCAAGTCATCGGTGTCTGGTGGTCGCACATAAGTGCCTTGAAAGTTGTCGAGGAATGCGGCTTCCAGATCTTCCCAACAGCTAATGGAGTCCGCGGGCAAGCTATTGAGCCAGTGCCGCGCTGGTCCTTTGAGTTTTAGTGGGAGGTATTTGATGGCATGTAAGTCATCACCGCGGGCCATGTGGATGTGGAGGAGGAAGTCCTCAATCCATACTGCGGGATCTGTTGTGCCGTCATATGCTTCAATGTTTACAGGTTTGAAACCTTCTGGGAATTGATGTTCCATTACTTCGTCTATGAAGCATAAGGGGTGTGCGGCGCCTCTGTATTGGGCTATATCGCGACGTAGCTCGTATGGGTCCTGCCCGCTGTGTTCGGCCCGGCCAGATTTGCTTTTACTGTATCCGGCGTGACATTTACCGTCTCGTAGAGTGGTGCGCCCTCGTGATCCGTAGATCGATCTTGAATGCTTTGCTTTGTCCTCCAATATGTCTCGCAGGTCTGGCGTATCTCCCCATGCCTTTTTATTTGGATGGCGTTGGGGTGGAGGCTGAGCTTTCGGCTGCAATGCCTCTCTATCACGGCCACGAGGTGGCCGATCAGCCGTATCATACGCTTCTTCCTCCAGTCGGGGTAGTAACCTGCGCCTTGGGTAACTCTTGGGGGGACGCTCGAGTTTATATTCCTCTGCTTCGAGGACTTCAGTCCATTTGTCAGCTAGCAGATCTTGATCAGCTTGAAGCTGCTGCTGCTTTTTCTTCAGGCTATTTGCCATGGCCATAAGCCTGCGCTTGAAGCGCTCATGTTCAACGGGATCCTCTGGTACGGAGAATTCATCATCGCCGAGGCTTGCCTCGTCTTCGGAGGGGGGCATGTAATTGTCATCCTCCTTCTCTCCGCCAGCCGCTCTCTCAGGGGAGCTGGCTCCTTCATCCTCCTGATCTAACTCTTGATGGAGGGGATTTTTGTTGTCTTCGGCGCTATCCGGAGTGTTATTATCTCCTGTGCCGGTATCACCACTTTTGCTTTGGCGGGACTTAGGGCGGCGCCGCTGACGTCGGCACTTGGGTTGCTTCTTGGAGGGGTCATCCTCCGCTATCTCGGCGTCGTTGCCTTCGTTGGGTGTATCCACCATGTATATGTCATACGACGAGGTGGCTTTCCAATGCCCTATAGGTGCTGGTTCATGTTCGTCTCCTACATCGTCGTCCATACCGTCGATGTCTTCGGAGTCGAAGTCGAGCATGTCGGTTAAATCATCGACAGTGGCTACAAAGTGGGTGGTGGGTGGGCGTCGATTTTCTTCGTCGTCCGCATCCCAGTCCTGTTGGCCATGATCCGGCCAGGGCTCTCCTAACAAAGAGAGAGACCTTAGTGAATTCGCCGAAGGACGAGTGCTGAAAAATATCCGCAGCAGTGAATTCCATGACCGGCGCCTAGTCGGATTCGATTGGCAGGGGCGCGGATGGTTCGGGGTCCGGAGGAGAGTCCGGCACCTTGGAGTCATGGGCTGCACAGAGGATTATGCTGGTGTTCGGCTCGATCGCCATTGAGACTGCAGCCCCTGAGGTGGTGTCTAGCCACCCGTCCTCGATTAGCGCAGCTGGCTCCGAGCTAAGGGTCGGAGCTGATGCGGGCGCGGCCTCTGGGGTACTGTACGATGGCAGAGCTAGGTCATACCCATCGTGACGGTGTGGCGCGCCCAGCTGTGGCTCGAATCCGTCGAAGATCAAGTCCCCACGGATGTTGGCCATGTAATTCAAACTTCCAAATCTGACCTGATGGCCAGGGGCGTAGCTTTCAATCTGCTCCAAATGGCCAAGCGAATTAGCCCGTAGTGCAAAGCCGCCGAATACGAAGATCTGTCTGGGGAGAAAAGTCTCACCCTGGACCGCATCGCTATCGATGATAGTAGGAGCCATCAAGCCTAACAGCGACGACACAGAGGAACTCTCAATGAAAGCACCAATGTCGGTGTCAAAACCGGCGGATCTCGGGTAGGGGGTCCCGAACTGTGCGTCTAGGCCGGATGGTAACAGGAGGCAAGGGACACGAAGTTTTACCCAGGTTCGGGCCCTCTTGATGGAGGTAAAACCCTACGTCCTGCTTGATTAATATTGAAGATATGGGTGTTACAAGAGTAGATCTACCACGAGATTAGAGAGGCTAAACCCTAGAAGCTAGCCTATGGTATGATTGTATGTTGTGATTGTTGTCCTACGGACTAAAACCCTCCGGTTTATATAGACATCGGAGAGGGTTAGGGTTACACAAGGTCGGTTACAAAGGAGGAGATATCCATATACGTATTTCCTAGCTTGCCTTCCACGCCAAGTAGAGTCCCATCCGGACACGAGACGAAGTCTTCAATCTTGTATCTTCATAGTCTAACAGTCCGGCCAATGGAGATAGTCCGGCTGTCCGGAGACCCCCTAATCCAGGACTCCCTCACTCGTGTCCCTTGTGTTGTTCGTTGTTTCCAGCTTAGATCACGCGAGGAGATTGGGCGTAGATCAGTAGGGGAGAGATCTCCACGTGCACCCCAGTGTTCGAACCTCAAGGGTCTGCCGGAACCCGAAATCCGACATTTGGCGCGCCAGGTAGGGGTGCGCCGGAGTCCTTCCTCCTCCGCATCACATTCCGTCACCTCGCCATTCAGATGTCAAGCGACCCGGCTGCCAACGCCGACCGCTGGGCAGCGTGGCCCGCCCACGCCGTGTCACCGGCCCAGGGCGACCTCAACCTTGCACCTCAGGCAGCCGGCGCTCCGCAGGGCGCTGCGGGGCGCGGGCGACGCGGCCAGACGCTGCCTGCCCCCACACCACGGCAGGTGCGGGCCGCAGCAAGGGCCTCAAACCACGCTGTGGCCACGGTGCCGTACACCCGACGGGAGCAAGCAAACTCCAGGGCCGCGCTCACGGTGGCCCGAGAGCTGCTACGGTGTCGGCTGCTGGAAGGCGGCCGCGACGTATTGCTGGAGCGAGTCGCCGAGCTCCTGGCCGCCGCCGCCTCAGGGACACCTCCTTTCTGCGTCCAGCTGCCACCCCAGACCCAAGGCGGGCCGTATGGCGGTGTCGTGCGCGCGCACGCAACTTCCGGCGGACTCCAGGGCCCATTTAGAGTCAACATCCCCGCCGGCACTGGGCGACAAGTCGCGCCGGCCTCTTCTCAAGCCAGCAAAGGGGTGCCCGCCGTGGCCTTCGGCTTCGGTGGACCGCCACGCCATCACCCCCAAGACGGTGCTCCAAGCCAGGCTGCGTGGCATGCGAGGCGCTACAGCGAGGCGCACGGGGCGGTGGCCCCAGAAGCTTACGTGCCCTGCATGGTGGATCAGGGGTGCGCACTGGAAGAAGATCATGGCTCATTCCTCGGGCCAGGCTGGGGCGAGGAGACGCCAGGAGCTAAGCTCTTTCAGGAACCACAAGAGAGCCTCGACGGCCGCACCGGCGGCGGCAATTATCGGGTACCACTCACCCCTCAGGAGCAAGCTTATGCTAACCATGGGTCGCAGGAGATACAGGTCGCCGCAGCAGGTGGTTGCCCCAATTCTGCAGCCTCATACCCCTCAGGAGGAGGGCGCAGGGGGCTGCAGGAGAGGGGCCGAGATTCGGGTTTGTCCCCGCGGCGATCGGACCAAGGCGTTCTCAGGAGGTAGGCCCCCTGTCGGGGAGGTGCCCCAAGGCCTTCCCCCGGCAGGGGACCCGTGGTCGTCGGGGGAACCGCCGGCGACCGCTCTGCCCCATTGGTGTCGTCCTGGTTTCCAGTCGCCATCGATGGCGGCAGAGTGAGGCGCAAGGCGGGGCCCTCGTCTGGCGATATGAAGCAAGGCCGATACCTGTGAAGAAGGCCCAGTGCCTGTGAAGCTCGCCGCCCATGACACTCTCACATAATAATGAGTGGGGCTGTACACGCCCCGGAGTCACCGGAGAGCCGCCCTCGGGCCTCGGGGGCTCCCGCCCACGCCCAGTGGCAGCACTTAGCTCCGCGCTGGTGAGAAGACGTCGAAGACTAGACTAGGTGCCGGACGCGGCCTTTTGCTTTTGCTTTTCCTTGTTGACAAGTTCTTCGATTTGGATTTAAGTTGGAGTTAAGCTCGATGCTTGTGTGTGTTTGGGGGAAGGGGTGTTTAGTCTCGTTCGAGCAATCTCTCGCGTTCTGGTTTCGGCTTTGCGTCCAAAGTTAGCATCGGCTGCCCCCCTCGCGAGCCCCTCACGAGCCGGGCCGGGCCAGGCACGTTTACAACCAGGACCGCTATTACCGCACCCTTTCCGGAGGTTTTCATCACGGAATCTACAAGTTAATCAGAAGACACCCGAGGTGCAGCGGCCCCCGCAGGCCCGCTCGGGACTCATCGGGGTCGGAAGGTACACAAGTCAGCTGACCCATCACCGGGCCAGCGGCTAAGTTCACACGCAACATTATGCTTACCAGGGTACTAATTGCAAAACCTTTACATGAGGGGCTTCCCCTCCCAAAATGCTCTTACATCCTTCAGGGCCAAGCCCGAACCTTCTTCGTGCAGGTTAAATAGCAGTGACATGCGGTCAGTTGGACATATCACTCACCGCGTCTTCTTGGGCATCCTCGGAGGCATCACTGGCATCGTCGACATTGCCGCCGCTGCCGCCAGCATCTCCATCAGCGCCAGGCTCGTCCACAACGCCGCCTTCATTGGCGCCCACGACCACGCCATCGTCATCAGAAGCAAAGGCCCTGACAAGGGCGTCCACTTTGTCCTCCACCCACCGCGCCAGGTCGCCCTGGACGGCAATGGGCGGGTGCGATGGTAGCATCGAAGTCGAAGTGGGGGTCCCGGTCCTACAGATGGCTGAAGACGCGGGAGAAGGCACGCCCGAGCAAGGCTCGGCTCCTCTCTTCGACAAGCCAACGGGACCTCTCGGATTGGTTCTCCAGAAGCGTCACCACATCGGTGAAAAATTGGAGGTTGCCGGCGTAGTTGACCTCATGTGGCTCCTTAGCGGCAACCTCGCAGATATAGCCCAAAGCTGTGTTGGCCCTCTCTCTGAGCGTTTGAAGCATGGGGGCATGCACATGCTCCAGAACCCGCCGCCGACGGATCTCGTCCTCATTCCGCTGTGCGATGGCTTCGGTGTCATCAACCCTCTATTGGAGAAGAAGCTGCTCGGCCCGGGAAGAGGACAGCTCCGCCTGCGCTGCGCTGAGGGTGGCTGCGGAGGAGTCCGCACGCCGCGTCACTTCGGTCAGTTTGGCCCTGAGGGCTGCGGTCCTACCCTCAGCCACGGCCTTGATCAGCTCCAACCTCGTCTCGTATTCGCGCTCGAAGGCCGATCGAGCTTCCGCCACGCGGCGATCGACTTCTTCCTGGGCCCGAGCTTCGCGCGCGGCAACGTCATCCTCCGCCTGGGCCACCAGGCGCTCCCTCGTCTCCAACCGCTCAAGGTCAAGGTTACGCTCGGTGGCCTCCAGCGTCAGCGCCTCCTTGCGCTTCAGAAGCTCCGCTCGGTCAACAGAGGCCACCCCCATCGACTCAAGGGCCGCCTGGCGCAGTTCCAATTGCTGATCCAGGGAGTTGTTCCAGGCTTGGAGCTCCCGTGCGCGCTCCTCCGCATCCTTGTGCCGTTGGTCTACCTCCCGAGCCTCCTCAACGGCCTGGGAGCAGGCCTCCCGCGAAGCTGCCAGCGACGCTTCAGCCTTCTCGTTTTTGAGATCACGTTGGTGACGCGTGAGGGCGATGGCTACCTTTAGTTTGTGCCTCTCCTCAGCAAGGCGCAAGCCTTTGGCCTCGAGGCGCGCATCCTCATCAGCCTCTGCCCTGATCTGGCTCACCGCATCCGCCGCCCTCCGGAGGAACTCTTCGCGAAGGGGGCGTCGCTCCCGGACGCGCCTGAGCATGTTGTCCGCGTCACCCTCTTCCACCGGAGCATGCGAAGGGCCCCGAGGCGGGAAGCCCCCTCCCGACGCGGAGCTGGGGGCTGGCGCCCTAGCCATCACCGAACGGACCTTTCCGGGAATCCAGCCTGGCATCGGTCCACCCACGGAGGAGGAGCCAAAGAGAGACTTCAGCCATTCACCATCTATGATCAGAGGAGGAACACAGGGCAAGCCAGATGTGCCCCAGAAGGACTCATAAAGAAAGGACAGCGGGCGCGCAGGCTTGAGGTGCCCTATGGAATGGACCACTCCACCGACTGGTCTGGCAGCAGGGGTACCACTCGAGCTCGGCGAGCCCCTGGCCAGCGGAGAAGGCGAAGCTTGGGGGGATGGCTCCCGGGCTGGCTCAGTGGGTTCCGCAGGGCAGGGCCTGAAAGGGCGACAATCAGTCGCAGGGATAGCAAAGTAAACGAGCAAGGAAACAAGAAGACTTACTCGTCCATGGCAAAGTACTTCCTGCGCTTCAACAAGCGGCAAGGGCGGTCGTTGCCACCCAAGGCCTCCTTCCTCTTACAGAGGGCCTCGAAGTCTACGCGGAACCGACCTAAGCGCCCGGCGCAGGGGTCGGCCCCTGGTGCGGAAGAAGCATCAAGATGATCAGTGCTGGAGGAGTCTGCCTGGGGGGCGCCGTCAGGCGTCGCCTCGTGAGGAATGGCTGGGGGCTCGGGAGCCCCGGCCTCAGGAACCATAGGCCGCAACTCCGCACCTGCTGCCGCTCTAGGGCGGGCCTCGGGAGACACCGCCTTCGAGGCTTCTCGCGGCATCGACACCTCGACATCGGGTGCCTCAACTCTCGCCGGTTTCTCGTCTCCCCGCCCTGTCGCCCGAGGAAGGACAGCTGTGGGCGGCAGGAGAAGCAACCATGGCGGCTGGGTTCTCGCGGGGCCCCGTGAAGCCAGCCGGGAGCAGTCCCCACTCGTCGAAGCCGGGCATCTGCCTCACAAAATCGGCCCTGCCGGAGCAAAGATACAAGAGGACACCATTACTCCGAAGGCTGCCTGGGGAAGGATCGCCAGTCAAGACCCTAAGCACCGTCCACAGCACTTCAGGTGCCAAGTCCTCCTCCTGAAGCCGCATGCGGTCTCTATGCCCCGTAAAGTCCCACGTCCGGCGAGAGTGGCGCTGAAGAGGAGCAATGCGACATTGGAGGAACTCCTTCACCACCTTGGGCGCTGTCACATTGAGCGCCCTCAAACTCTGGAAGCGGCGCCAGACGAAGGCGAGCCGGGGGCTCGCGAGCACCTCATGGTCCCAACCCTCGTGAGGAACAGCAGGCGAGGTCGGGTGCGAGAGCAGAGGGTTGGGCACTCCAACGTCCACGTATAGCCACCGCTCTCTAAACCCGGCCTCAGAAGGAGGAAGGCCAAAGTTGATCGCTGAAGTGGCCCTCTTTGGCACGACTAGGAAGCTCAGACACCCTGAGCACTGAGTGGGATCGCTTAGGCGCAAGGAAGAGAAGTGGCGCAGCAGGGCCACGGAAGGAGGAATGCCTATCATCGCCTCGCAAACAAAAGCAAAGACAGCCAGAAGAGTAATGGACTCCGACCCGAGGTGCATCATGCGGATCTGATAATGGGAGAGCACCGCGTTGAAGAAGGCAGAAAAGGGGGAACCAGACCCTCCCATAGGGCATCGGCGATGAATCGGACCTCCATGACGATCCTATCAAGGGAGGCATGGGACGCAGGCCAGGCCGTGGTCCTGCCACACTCGTTGAAGATAGTTGCAAGGGCGGAGCGGACCTTGTCCAAAGCTTCTGGATTGAGTATGATCGACCGGGCGACGGTGGGGGTCGCCGCTGGAGGTGTGCGGGGCGAAGGCGCGGGCTTCTTTCCCCTTCCTTTCTTCGTCGGTGCCATAGCGGTGAAGAGGAGGAAGAATTCGAGCCGGATTGGCGGCGGAGGCTGGAGCTCAAAGAAGAAGGAAAGGTAGGAGGCAGGCGAGCAGCGGAAAGGAGGAACAACTGTGTGCGACTACGGGTCCGCTTAGCTGGGCGCGTAACAAGGCGTCGTGGGGAAGCGCATACGCCCACGTCCAATCAATTGCCACGCAGTGCCCAAGGCCGCAGGCTGTTGGGGCCCGCGGCGCTTCGTGCTTGCCCCTTCGCTTCCCTGCTAGGCCAAGCCCGGGCGCGCCTTGGGCCCGGGGGCTACTGTCGGCGTTTTGGAAACGGGGGTCCCCAGACTTGCCTGCCTGTGGCCTGTGACGTGGCTCAAGTGGGGGCCCAGCGCGGCCCATCTTCATCAGCTCAAGCTCAAGACCCTTGTGAGGGGCCAAGCCTCGCGGGGCGGACGACCGGAAGCTTCCTCAGAGGCAGCCTCATCGGACAGGCTCGCAAGGAGGTGGAGAGATCAAGGCAGGGGTACCTCGCGAGGAGCCTGTGACGCAAGCCATGACGATCGAGACCAGGCGAGCGCCGGCCCGCGCAGTGTCCTTGTTTCCCCTTTGGTGCAAAGGGGGCAAGCACAGGCCAAGGCATCGGGCAAAGGTTACCATTCCGATGCACCAAGACCAACAGAGCGGCAGGATGGAGGTCACCATGGAGCCCAAGACGGCGTCATCACCAGTACTTTCGGCAGCCGAAGACCACCTTTGGTCAGGATAACCTGTACTATATGTTCCCCTTCAAAATGGCCAATTGTTGGCGCCCTTCCCGCTCATTATTTGGGGAGAGGCCTAGGGCCTCTATAAATAGAGGTAGCCACCACAGAGTAGAGGGACGGCGAGAGATCTGGTAGAACCCTAGCAGAGAGAGAAAGAGGCGACTGAACTCACCCCAGCAGTTCATCGCACCAGCTCAATAACACCTCTCGCGAGGCTGTTCTTCCCTTGTACTGTTCACCATCAGCCTTCGAGGCAATCCACCAAACCACACACTGGAGTAGGGTATTACACCACAACGGTGGCCCGAACCAGTATAAACCTCATGTCCCTTGTGTTGTTCGTTGTTTCCAGCTTAGATCACGAGAGGAGATTGGGCGTAGATCGGTAGGGGAGAGATCTCCGCGTGCACCCCAGTGTTCGAACCTCAAGGGTCTGCCGGAACCCGAAATTCGACAACCACCTTGGAGAGAGGTAGGCCTTGCCCTGGTCGGCGTCCTCGGATACTTCAATTAACATGCTTAACGAGATCTTGGTATTTGATCTGAGTTTGGCCACTGGCCTATATGCACTAACCAACTACGCGGGAACAATTATGGGCTCTCGACGTCGTGGTATCAGCCGACGCCTTCTTGACGTCAGCGACTGAGTGGCGCACGCCGGATTGGACTGGAATGCCTGCTCTTGTATTAGGGAGGCTTGGTCTGCTTACCGGCCGCGTTCACAACGTGTAGGTGTGCAATGGGCGATGGGCCCAAACCCCTGCGCCATAGGATTTAGACCGGTGTGCTGACCTCTCTGTTGTGCCTAGGTGGGGCTGCGACGTGTTGATCTTCTGAGGCCGGGCATGACCCAGGAAAATGTGTCCAGCCAAAGGGGATCGAGCGTGTTGGGAAATGTGGTGCACCCCTGCAGGGAAGTAGATCTATTCGAATAGCCGTGTCCCTTGGTAAAAGGACGACCCGGAGTTGTACCTTGACCTTATGACAACTAGAACCGGATACTGAATAAAACACACCCTTCCAAGTGCCAGATACAACCCGGTGATCGCTCTCTCACAGGGCAACGAGGGGAGGATCGCCGGGTAGGATTATGCTATGCGATGATACTTGGTGAACTTACCATCTACTCTCTTCTACATGCTGCAAGATGGAGGTTGCCAGAAGCGTAGTCTTCGATAGGACTAGCTACCCCCCTCTTATTCTGGCATTCTGCAGTTTAGTCCACATATGCTACCCTTTTCCATTTGATACCAATGCATATATATGTAGTGTAGCTCCTTGCTTGCGAGTACTTTGGATGAGTACTCACGGTTGCTTCGCTCCCCCCTTTTCCCCTTTCTATACCCGATTGTTGTGACCAGGTGATGGAGTCCAGGAGCCAGACGCCACAGTCGACGACGACTCCTACTACACTGGAGGTGCCTACTACTACGTGCAGGCCGCTGACGACGACCAGGAGTAGTTCAGGAGGATCCCAGGCAGGAGGCATGTGCCTCTTTCGATCTATATCCCTACTTTGTGCTAGCCTTCTTAAGGCAAACTTGTTTAACTTATGTCCGTACTCAGATATTGTTGCTTCCGTTGACTCGTCTATGATCAAGCTCTTGTATTCGAGCCCTCGAGGCCCCTGGCTTGTAATATGATGCTGGTATGACTTATTTTATTTGTAGAGTTGTGTTGTGATATCTTCCCGTGAGTCCCTGATCTTGATCGTACACGTTTGCGTGTATGATTAGTGTACGATTGAATCGGGGGCGTCACAAGTTGGTATCAGAGCCGACTTCCTGTAGGAATCCCCTTCCACACTCCTTGGCCGAAGTCGAGTCTAGACATTACAAAACTTTTACTAACATGGCTGTGCGGCCCATGGGCCCACGTCGCCATTGGGTAATATTAGTATCTTTTACTCCTCGTCTGTACTCTGGGATTCTGATTTCTCTTCTATTCGGGTGAAATGATTTTTACTAACTCTAACACTAGGGTCTCGTGATCACATCCACCCGGAGAGCCCCTTGATACAGATGATCGCCTGCTGTACCGAAGGATTCTGAAGATACTCTCTGTTGTTCTCTTGAGACTTTGTGCCCATTGCTTTTGCCATCCCCTACCACCAAAATATCCATATGGATAAATACCTACACCTGTCATCCTTACTTTTATTCCTAGTTAATCTTGTTATTACAAGATACCCTGAAATTCTCTCTATTGTTCCGAAAATACTTTGTGCACACTGCCCTTGTAGTTCCTTGCAACCTGAATACCCCTACGAATAGTTTCTCGCACTTATCAAGTATCCGCTCATCCCAAGTGGATACATGTATTTCACAAAAGTCTTCTAAATACCATTCGATCTCCGAAAATCCCCAACAGCCTATTGCTCTTGAAATTCTTGCTTGCTTGCATTATGATTAACCTCATAAGTCCGGTAATCTTATTGGCATCCTTAGTCATTATCAGTTTGAGTCTGTTGAATCAATATGTTGTGAATGCTCTCAATCCTTATTCAGACCCTTCATTTCGTCCTTCCGGCTCAGATGTCATTTTAAACATGAGCTGGATCTCGACCAATCAAATTGCCATCGACTGTACCCCTAAGGCTATTCAACTTATCCATACCTAATCAAAGCATTGCTTCTGATCCCTTGTCTTGGAATTCATAATTCCTTTGCATTTGAGCTTTGAGTTAGTCAGTTGTTCCTATAATATGATCTCCTTGCATTCTTTCTTCCTCTGGTTGAGTACTGATGCTCACATCAGGTCCCTTGTGGACCACCAGACCCTTTGTCAGATTTTATCCAACAACTTCCTTCATATTCAATAAGCTTGTGAGCCTTTCCTTGGATACATAATGCCTTTGGTAAATTGTATCCTCTGCTTTCTCAAGCATGCTACTATCAAGCTTGTGTTATTTACTCTGAAGTTTGTGCTATATGTTTCTACGATACCCCAATGGGTTGAACCTATGCCTTCCTTAAATCTGTGCGAACCCGAAAGATTTCACGGGTCATACTTATCGGGTATTGCACTAGGTATAACTTTCAATAACTAATGTAATTTTTGAAAAGCGAGAGGTGAATGGAAGTTTATACATTGAATAATTAGGAGTCGGCCTTGAACTTGTGTTCATGCCCATGGACCCGATGTGGAACTTATCATGGAAGCTTCTTGCAAAATATTTAATCATTTGGATAATTCTTTCGGTGTCATTAAATTGGATCCCTTGCAGCTACGGTTCCGACCATATTGTTCTTCTTTGATCCCATTTCTTGACCAAGTTTAAGCATTTGTCTTCTGTGGATCAATACCCTAGTCCAACCTTTACTTTGATCTACCGTCGAGTATTACACTCTGGTATCTCGAGAATATCATGGAAATGCATAACTTCCTATGGTTTCTTCATGAACTGTTATTTCTCAATGATTCCAAATTTTTTCATGGGCTCTGAGTCATTAAACACTCAAGGACACCGATAACTGAATCGAGTCTGCACCACGACTAAACAACTCTTAGTAATCTTCTTTGTTTACGAGTTTGTACTCGATCCATCATTCCTAGCCTGCTCGGCTGCATCATTATCATGCTGATTTTAACTATGCTACCTGGTCCTTATTCCCAAAGCACAGCTTTCGATGATGAGCTAAGCTTACGACAATCTTCCTTGTCTTACCTTTTCACCTCGAACATCAAGCTTAATTCCGAGTTGGTGCCGTGTCCATGGTTCCAATAATCCTTCGCTGCATCAGTCCTTCTGCTTGCTGTAGTCGCTGTTCGATTGCTTCTTCGTGGAGCCTCTCGACAAAATTTGTCATGATCAACATCAACATTTTGACTCCTTCTAGGATATCAATTGAATTCATGATGAGAAATACCATCCTTGCCCTCGATGATTTGTGTTATCATCGACCACTATATTGCCTTCCGTTCAACACAAACTTGTTTGTGTTTTGTGTTATACCTTGAGATCCTTGCTATCCAGCTTATGTTATGTTCTGCCTTGGGTACCACTGTCTTTTATGTCAAGAATGTCGCGAGAATTTCACCACCCCTTAAGAATTCTTGATACAAGTGATATTTATTACCATCACCATTCTTTTCTTGGTCCCCGTGATGTTTCTAACCGAAATACTGACAAATGGTCAGTGATATGTAAATTCAAAACTTCTAGCAACCCTATTGCTTTGACGTTAATGGTCGATAGCTCCATTCTAAGTCTATTTATTATTGAATCATCATTCAAACATTGATCGTGCTACTTAGTCCAGATTTCCGGGTGCACCTTTCTATCATTGTTCAATTGTGTATGTTTTCATCGAACATACATCATTATATCATTTGATCTGACTAATGTTATCTCCTTGTTCACATAATTGTGGAAATCATCTTTTGTTAATCTTGATGAATTGTCGTTGAGTCCATCAGCCACCCCCTCGTCATTTCCTTGGTTTAATGATGAACTCTTGTTTCAGAACTCGCTTCCATAGTTCATTTCTAGAGGATCTTACAATGTCATCTCGTCAATTTGTGTCGCACCTTTTTCTGCTCAGGCATCCAAAGTCTTAGGTATCCTAACACCAATCAGATCTGAATCTCGGTCAGATATGATGGTCGGAATATATTTTCAAGAGTTATAACATTGGTCTTTATATGGCCCGGTAAGGTGATGTCATGCCTAGCACACCTGGCCAAAGGCTCTATTGTTATAGTTTTCCTTTTCAGCTAGGTTAAACACTCTTCCATGAGGAAATTGTAAGACTTATTCTACCAGTTGTTCCTGATGAATCCTTCGTGCATCCAAATACTAACCTTTGCTTGAAGACCATGTCAATGCTATCTCGAAGCATGTCTGTGCTACTCCGATCATCAATAAAGAGCATTTGGAGCACAATGCTAAATTCTCTTTATCAATTATCCAAACACCGTTGTATGGGTAATGTCATGAAATTTCTCTCCCCCTTTCCTAAAGGGTTTTCTACGTTATATCCTGTCAAGGATATCGTGCTCTGTTTGTCCTTGGGAAGGATATACCCCTGAAATTTGTGTTTAAACACATTTTCCTTTCCATTGTTATGTTTAATATGAAGATTACCTTTTCCTTCCATTGTTTTGTTTAACCTTTCTAGTGATCTATATGATCTAAGCAGTAATATTATTCTGCTTATGTAAACACCTTGGTGTACAACCGTGTCAGTAAGACCCTATTGCTTTTGTTGATAGCATTTCGGTAACCACCGATGGACGAGAACTTTGCCTATTGGTCCGCCTCGTTCAACAAGCAGGAAAATGGTTCTCTTCGTCCCTCGCCTATGGTACCAATGGTTGTTGCCGACATAATCGATAGCCTATCCTTTGACATGCCTTGCTTACATGATCATGCAAGACGTCATCCCCCTTCCTACTTTTAACCCACATGGTGGGCCCATAACCCACAGTTCCACAGGATCGAAACATGACTCTCCTGTACACCCTGTTGTCAAAGTTATTCCTCATGCTTGACTTCGTATATAATTCACGGGCCACCTTAGCGATCTATTCTGGTGTCAGACGCAATACTTTTTCTCGTTGCTTTGAACCCCTTTCAACTTCTCATGGTACCTTCTTACTTTAACCTCGATATGTTCTTAAGTATCTATTCGAGAATTACTTTCTACCACATTCCCTGAGTTATCTGCTGGATAGTCAACCTTGTAAGGTCCGTTCTTCCGAAGTTACCCCTTGTCCTTTCGTAAGTACGATGAAATTTCTGAAGAAAGGATGATGACTACATCATGATGACCTGAAGCAGAGGAATGGAGACATCAACGTAATGGATCAACCTCTTGGAGAAGAGCAACCAAGGCCGAGAAGATTCATTAGAATTTCATAACCAGATCTTTCCCCCTTACTCCACCTCTTAAAATCTCGGGACGAGATTTCTTGTAGTGGAGGAGAATTGTGACGCGCAGATAAGTACACTACAGTAATTCCATGCTAATGATGCCATGTCACTGGATTACTGTTGTTAATCTCGCGTTGATTCAAATCCATTCGAAATTCAAATTTAAAATAAAGTCAAACTGTCAAAGTTTTCAAACGTTAAAACTAAAATGTTCTATATGTGACAAATAATCCCTAGAAAATATTAGAGTAGAAACCACATTTTTTATAGAGTAACTAAGAGACCCAAAGTAAATAAAATAGTGGCTTAAACATTTAAATAAATGCCTTTTATAATTTATAAAGTACTAAACTATTTTAATTAGGAGTGAAACTTCTGGTGGCAACGGTAAAACTACTGACACTAATTTAGGTGCTCCTGTAGGTATTTGGTAAAACAAAAACAAAAGAGAATAAAGTTAAAACAATAAAGAAAAATAACTAAAGCAAAAGAGAGAGAGAGAGAGAGAGAGAGAGAGAGAGGAGTAGAACCCCCCCTCACTGGGCCTATCGGACCAGCTGCCTCCCACCAGGCCGGCCCATCTCCCCTCCTTATCCCCCCGGCCCGACCCTGCGAACCCTAAGGGTGTGTTTGCTTCCTGTCACCAACCGGAATGTCATGGGTTGGACCCGCTCCTGGGCCTCGTTCCAGCGTTTAGTTCATAACTAGGATGGAACCCACTCGTTCCCTGCGGGCGAATATTCGGCAGAGATCCGGAACCGAGCGATACCTCCGAATCGAAGGAATTACAAGGAACCGCTCGTTCTCTCCCTTTCCTCTCCCGTAACCCGGCCATATCCCCTCCCTCTCTGTGCGCCGCCGCTCTCTCGTCTCGCCCCTCCCTCTCAGGTGCGCCGCTGCTCTCTCGTCTCGTCCCTCCCTCTCCGGTGCGCCGCTATTCCCTCGTCGCCCCTTCCTCTCCGGTGCTCTGCCTGTCCCTCATCTCTATTCCTCCCATAGATCTGCACCACCACTCGATCTGCGCTACTATCGACTCACCATCTCTCTCTGTCGATCTTCAGCACAAAAGGGAAGAAAATTGGGGTGCTAGGAAGAAGAGAAGCACGTGCGGACGGTGAGCAGCTGCGTGGCTGCTGTTGCAGCTGGGTTACAACACCGGTAGAGGCTACAGCAGCGGCTGCAATCTTCCTCCTTGAATATGCTTAGCTCTACAGATTTTACTGCATGTAGCTACGAGAGAGATGGGGAGGATATTGAGATGACACTCGTGGTTGCTTTTTGATTAAAGTTTGGTGTTCTATGCTGTTCAAACTAGTACCATATCCTTTGCAAGGATTGTTAGTTTCTCTGAAGTAAAATAGGCACACTCAAATTGCTATTGTCTGCTACTCCTACATCTTTGTAATAATTAGTGGAGCCATTGTTTTTTAAAAGGATGTTGTTTTCCTTGCAAATATAAACAAGATGCTGCTGAAATTTTGTATTTTTGATATTCGGTTCTTCATTCCGTGCTTCCGGACCGAACACATGAACGGAACCATTCCATTCTACTTTTTGCTCGTACCGAACATAGGGCCGGAACCAACCCGTTCCTCTGGAATGGAACCATTCCATTCCGTGACAGTTGGTTCCTGAACCAAACACACCCTAACACACCCACGATCGCCACTTCCCCCTCTCTCGATTCTGTCTGGATCGGGGCCCCAACACCCGATCCCACCCACGTCATCGCCCCTATCACCCCTCGCCGCCGTTCGCTGGATCGCCTGCCACCTCGTCGGACCGCCTCCCCGCTGGACTACTCTGTCCTCGACCTCCTCCTCGCCGGCTCCTCCAACCCTCGCCGCCCCTCTTTCCTCCATCGTCGGTGAGGCACCGGCCTCCTCTTTGCCCTCTCTCTCCCATCGCCGGATCGGCACGCGTGAGCGCTCACCGCGCCCTCGTGCATCGCTCGCGCTCACCGGCTTGCGCTCACCCGCTCGATGTCGCCTACACCCCGCGCTTGCGCCCACGCGCCCACGCGCCTCCTGGCTCCCCCGCTCACAAGCGTGCGTCCACGCCGTGTGCCACGGCCGCTCCTCTACACGTGCTGCACCGCGCCCGGCCACACCCTACGCGCCCCGTGCTGTGCTCCGGCCGTGCCCTAACCCCACAGCTCCGCCCGGCGCTCGCGCCCGCTGTCGACCGCGGCTCCCGCACCCGCACCTCCCGCTCGCCGTGCCCCGCCGCCACACTCCGCTCGCGCCGCCGCTTGCTACCGGGGGCCACCGGACCGCGCCTCCAGCGCCTGCCGCTCTGCTGTCTCCCCCTTTGCCCGGCTTCCCGCGCCCATCGCTTGTCCAGTTCGCGCGCGCCCACCCCTGCCTCCGCGCGCCGTCTCGCTGCGCCCGCTACCACCAATGCCCGTCAACGGAACCACTACAGGCCATTAGGCCTATGTCGCGCGGGCCCTGCCCATAGAACGTATTTTTTTTAAAAAAAGAAGTTAAAATAATAATAATAAAAAAATTAATTAACTTAATTAATTTTGATTAATTAAACTATTCAATTAATTTAACTAATTAATCTAATAAACTATTGTTAATTCACTAACCAGTCAATGACAGTGGGACCCACACATAAGTTTGACTAAGTCAACGGGACTGTTGACTGCTGATTGTGCAGTTGACCCAGTCAACGGGCCCATTTGTCAGTTTGACCGGTCAATGGTCATAGTTGACTGCTGACGTCATCAAACACTATTCTGGATAATGTTGATTTAAAATAATTAAATAAATCCTAAAAATGATTTAAATCTTTTAAAATTAATATAAAATAAACCGTAGCTCGGATGAAAATACTTTGTACGTGAAAGTTGCTCAGAACGACAAGACGAATCCGGATATGCAGCCCATTCGTCCGCCACACATCCCTAGCATAGTGAACACGCAACTTTCCCCTCCGATTCATCTGTCTAAAAACGCGAAACACCGGGGATATTTTCCCGGATGTTTCCCCCCTTCACCGGTATCACCTATCCCTATGCTAGGTCACCCCTAGCAAAACGTAATGCCGCATCTTGCTTTGTGTTACATTTGATTGCTCTATTATTTATTGTGTTCCCCCTCCGTTACTTATTTCCAGTAGACTCCGAGACCGTCGTCGATGTCCGTGTGTTCGACTACATGGAAGATGACCCCTCCTTGCTAGAGCAACCAGGCAAGCCCCCCCCCTTGATCACCAGATATTGCCTACTCTTCTATCTACTGCTTGCATTAGAGTAGTGTAGCATGTTACTGCTTTCCGTTAATCCTATTCTGATGGATAGCCTGTCATTGTTGCTACAGTTGTTGATACCTTACCTGCAATCCTAAATGCTTAGTATAGGATGCTAGTTTATCATCAGTGGCCCTACATTCTTGTCAGTCTGCCATGCTATACTATCGGGCCGTGATCACGTCGGGTGTTGATCACGGGTATATACTTATATACATATACATGATACATGTGATGACTAAAGACGGGTCGGCTCGTAGAGTACCCGTGAGTGATTCACATATTGGGGGCTGAAAGGACCTTTGTCCCGATGGCCCTCTGGGTGGATCTTTGTGGCGTAGTGAGGGCAGGTTGAGACCACCTAGGAGAGAGGTGGGCCTCGCCCTGGTCGGCGTCCTCGGATACTTCAATTAACATGCTTAACGAGATCTTGGTATTTGATCTGAGTCTGGCCACTGGCATATACGCACTAACCAACTACGCGGGAACAGTTATGGGCACTCGACGTCGTGGTATCAGCCGAAGCCTTCTTGACGTTAGCGACTGAGTGGCGCGCGCCAGATTGGACTGGAACACCTGCTCTTGTATTAGGGAGGCTTGGTCTGCTTACCGGCCGCGTTCGCAACGTGCAGGTGTGCAATGGGCGATGGGCCCAGACCCCTGCGCCATAGAATTTAGACCGGCCTGCTGACCTCTCTGTTGTGCCTAGGTGGGGCTGTGACGTGTTGATCTTCTAAGGCCGGGGATGACCCAGGAAAGTGTGCCTGGCCAAAGGGGATCGAGCGTGTTGGGAAATGTGGTGCACCCCTGCAGGGAAGTTGATCTATTCGAATAGCCGTGTCCCTCGGTAAAAGGACAACCCAGAGTTGTACCTTGACCTTATGAAAACTAGAACCGGATACTCAACAAAACACACCCTTCCAAGTGCCAGATACAACCCGGTGATCGCTCTCTCACAGGGCGACGAGGGGAGGATCGCCGGGTAGGATTATGCTATGCGATGATACTTGGTGAACTTACCATCTACTCTCTTCTACATGCTGCAAGATGGAGGTTGCCAGAAGTGTAGTCTTCGATAGGACTAGCTATCCCCCTCTTATTCTGGCATTCTGCAGTTCAATCCACATATCCTAACCTTTTCCATTTGATACCAATGCATACATATGTAGTGTAGCTCCTTGCTTGCGAGTACTTTGGATGAGTACTCACGGTTGCTTTGCTCCCCCTTTTCCCCTTTCTATACCCGATTGTTGCGACCAGACGATGGAGTCCAGGAGCCAGACGCCACAGTCGACGACGAGTCCTACTACACTGGAGGTGCCTACTACTACGTGCAGGCCGCTGACGACGACTAGGAGTAATTCAGGAGGATCCCAGGCAGGAGGCATGTGCCTCTTTCGATCTGTATCCCTACTTTGTGCTAGCCTTCTTAAGGCAAAATTGTTTAACTTATGTCATTACTCAGATATTGTTGCTTCTGCTGACTCGTCTATGATCGAGCTCTTGTATTCGAGCCCTCGAGGCCCCTGGCTTGTAATATGATGCTGGTATGACTTATTTTATTTGTAGAGTTGTGTTGTGATATCTTCCCGTGAGTCCCTGATCTTGATCGTACATGTTTGCGTGTATGATTAGTGTACGATTGAATCGGGGGCGTCACAACAGCTAAGGGGGAGAGGACTTGGACTCCAAGTCCAATCGTATTCCTACTAGGACTCCTTCCTTTTTTGTCTTCCCTAGCCACATGGGCTTTTGTGGACTTGGTGCGCCTAGCCTAATAAGGCCAGGGCACCTCCCTGCAGCCCATGCTAGCCCTTGGTTCATGGTGGACCCACTTGTGGACTTCCAGACCCCTCCAGAATCCTCCGCAACCTTCTGGAAGCTTCCGGGTACAATACCGAAAAAAACTACACCTTTTTTCGGAACCCAAAATATGACTTCCCATATATAAATCTTTACCTCTCAACCATTTCGAGACTCCTCGTGACATCCGGGATCTCATCCGAGACTCCAAACAACATTTGTTTACCACTCATCAAATATCCCAATACTACTCTAGCGTCAATGAACATTAAGGCCTCATTTGGTTGCTGGGTAGGGAAAAACCTGGGCCATAAAACCCTAGGGGGGATTCCCATGTGCACATGCGACCCCTCCCATGACGTGAGAGATGTTCCCATTGCCCAGGTGCCCAAATAGTAACATGGGAGGGAAGGAAATCCCTCACATACTATAGACAAATATAATACATCAGATCTTACATAAAAATTCTACAGATAATTTTGGAAAACAACCAAACCATAGATAAAAATTCCACAAATAATTTTGAGAAACGACAGAAACCACATGCACATAACAAAGGTTCAGAATTCATGTCAACTAGAATTTTAAAAATATTACTACAACTTATGTCACTTCATCAAGCTTAAGATATCCGTTTGCATTTTTCACGACAATCAATCGTTGGCCTAAGCCGTTTTCATGTGCCAAAATAAAAGCAATCATTACAAGAGTATTGATACATCATTGTCAAGTTTGTGCACTAGAAAAAGTTCTGGATTATAAGTTGCCATGTCCAAGGCAGGGATAGTTTGGAACAATATGGGCCGCAAGGCAACACGCACGTCCTACTTGGGTCTTTTCTCCACTCCTTCCCCGACATCATGTACCACAACTTGATGTTGGCTGAATGATTAAAAGAAATAAGTTAGCTAGCATTAGTCCAGAGTCTCACAACACTATTTTATAGTATAAGCAAATTAATGAAATAGTATCAACCAACATATGATTTGTGCATTGTGCATAAAAAATCAAGACTACAAATATAGTTTAGGAACGCAATCACAAGGCTGTCTAGTAACCCAATTAGTTTACTTGAAAAGGTCAGCAAATTAACAGGGCAATCTATTGCTGTGAGGTGAGTTATGAGGCAATAGGAGGTGAAACCAATGGGAGGAGGCCATCAAATTAAGTATCACCAACAGTTGAATTAACAAGCTTGTAAAGGTACACAGAAACTACCAAACAGAAGGCAGTAACATTTCCCCAAATGTGTGGCTCTTCTAGTCAGTTTTAAAAGAATGGAGTGTCTTTTTTGTTTGCTTATCTATCATCGGTCGACAAAGGGAAACAAGCTTATACAAACTCAAGTCAATAATGCCACAAAGTAAATAAATATAAAATGATGTAGTGCAAAACAAGAAGGTGAATTCTTTACACACCTTATGCTATCTACATCTCAGAAATCTCCTCCTTCAACCAATAAAGCCGAAGATTCGAGTCCTTAGTATTGATGAATATTTCTCGATTCATTGGGCATTTGAAAAGCCATAGTGCCTTTGCTTTTTTCTGCAACTGATAGATCTTCCATTGGTTCTAGCGCAGCCACACAGTTTCCAATCGAGAACATGTCGTCTTGCTTTGATTCCTTCAACTCGTCAATCAGTTTTACAGATTGTTTCTTGCGAAAATCCATGTAGTCCTCAAGTACAACAGCGATCTGGCTTTGCTTCCTCTTTTTCACAGGCAATGCTCCCTTTTGTTCAGAGTTGGTAAATGTTGTAGCTTCAGGTTCATCTCTTCTTGATGCCCCTTGCCCTTGTACATCAGATGAGGACATACCATCATCAACATTAGTAGAGGAGATATGGTTCAAATCATTGGTAGAGGAATCCATAGGAGAAATGGCATCGCTTGTGAGATCCACTTGCGGAATTGATACAAAGTTCAAGTCTCCTGAAGCAACACTTCCTGCTCCAAAAAAAATAAACATATCAACATGTTCGCTCAGAAACATCAGATTCATCTACAAATGCAAATACATATATTTACTGCCACCCATTCCAGAAAGAAAGTATTGTTGGGGAACGTAGTAATTTCAAAAAAAATCCTACGCACACGCAAGATCATGGTGATGCATAGCAACGAGAGGGGAGAGTGTCGTCCACGTACCCTCGTAGACCGTTAAGCGGAAGCATTATGACAACACGGTTGATGTAGTCGTACGTCTTCACGATCGACCAATCCTCAGTACCGAACGTACGACACCTCCGCGTTCAGCACACGTTCAGCTCGGTGACGTCCCGCGAACTCACGATCCAGTAGAGCTCGAGGGAGAGTTTCGTCAACTCGACGGCGTGGTGACGATGTTGATGAAGCTACCGTCGCAGGGCTTTGCCTAAGCACCGCTACAGTATGACTGAGGTGGATTATGGTGGAGGGGGGCACCGCACACGGCTGGGAGAGATCAATGATCAACTTGTGTGTTCTAGGGTGCCCCGTGCCCCCGTATATAAAGGAGCAAGGGGGAGGCCGGCCGGCCCTGTAGGGCGCTCCAGGAGGAGGAGTCCTCCTCCTAGTAGGAGTAGGACTCCCCTCTTTCCTACTCCTACTAGGAGGGGGAAAGGAAGGGGGAGAAGGAGAAGTAAAGGGGGGCGCTGCCCCCCTTCCTAGTCCAATTCGGACCAGAGGGGGAGGGGCGCGCGGCCTGCCCTGGCCGACCCCTCTCTCTCTCTCTCCACTAGGTCCCAACAAGGCCCATTAACCCTCGGGGGGTTCCGGTAACCCCTCCGGCACTCCGGTAAAATCCCGATTTCACCTGGAACTCTTCCGATGTCCAAATGTAGGCTTCCAATATATCAATCTTTATGTCTCGACCATTTCGAGACTCCTCATCATGTCCGTGATCATATCCGGGACTCCGAACTACCTTCGATACATCAAAACATATAAACTCATAATACCGATCGTCACAGAACATTAGGCGTGTGGACCCTACGGGTTTGAGAACTATGTAGACATGACTGAGACACGTCTCCAGTCAATAACCAATAGCGGAACCTGGATGCTCATATTGGTTCCTACATATTCTACGAATATCTTTATCGGTCAAACCGCATAACAACATATGTTGTTCCCTTTGTCATCGGTATGTTACTTGCCCGAGATTCGATCGTCGGTATCTCAATACCTAGATCAATCTCGTTACCAGCAAGTCTCTTTACTCGTTCTGTAATGCATCATCCTGCAACTAGCTCATTAGTTGCATTGCTTGCAAGGCTTATAGTGATGTGCATTACCGAGAGGGCCCAGAGATACCTCTCCAACAATCAGAGTGACAAATCCTATTCTTGATCTATGCCAACTCAACAAGTACCATTGGAGACACCTGTAGAGCACCTTTATAATCACCCAGTTACGTTGTGATGTTTGGTAGCACACAAAGTGTTCCTGCGGTAATCGGGAGTTGCATAATCTCATAGTCATAGGAACATGTATAAGTCATGAAGAAAGCAATAGCAGTAAACTAAAACGATCAAGTGCTAAGCTAACAAAATGGGTCAAGTCAATCACATCATTCTAATAATGATGTGATCCCGTTAATCAAATGACAACTCATGTCTATGGCTAGGAAACTCAACCATCTTTGATCAACGAGCTAGTCAAGTAGAGGCATACTAGTGACACTATGTTTGTCTATGTATTCACACATGTATTATGTTTCTGGTTAATACAATTCTAGCATGAATAATAAACATTTACCATGATATGAGGAAATAAGTAATAACTTTATTATTGTCTCTAGGGCATATTTCCTTCAGTCTCCCACTTGCACTAGAGTCAATAATCTAGATTACACAGTAATGATTCTGACACCCATGGAGTCTTGGTGTTGATCATGTTTTGCTCGTGGAAGAGGCTTAGTCAACGGGTCTGCAACATTCAAATCCATATGTATCTTGCATATCTCTATGTCTCCCACCTAGACTTGTTCCCGGATGGAATTGAAGCGTCTCTTGATGTGCTTGGTTCTCTTGTGAAATCTGGATTCCTTTGCCAAGACAATTGCACCAGTATTGTCACAAAAGATTTTCATTGGACCCGATGCACTAGGTATGACACCTAGATCGGATATGAACTCCTTCATCCAGACTCCTTCATTTGCTACTTCCGAAGAAGCTATGTACTTCGCTTCACACGTAGATCCCGCCACGACGCTTTGTTTAGAACTGCACCAACTAACAGCTCCGCCGTTCAATATAAACACGTATCCGGTTTCCGATTTAGAATCGTCCGGATCAGTGTCAAAGCTTGCATCAACGTAACCATTTACGACGAGCTCTTTGTCACCTCCATAAATGAGAAACATATCCTTAGTCCTTTTCAGGTATTTCAGGATGTTCTTGACCGCTGTCCAGTGATCCACTCCTGGATTACTTTGGTACCTCCCTGCTAAACTAATAGCAAGGCACACATCAGGTCTGGTACACAGCATTGCATACATGATAGAGCCTATGGCATTGAGTCTTACTCAACTTCATACCTTGTAACACAGGTAAGAATCCTTTCTTTGCTTGATCCATTTTGAACTTTTTCAAAACTTTATCAAGGTATGTGCTTTGTGAAAGTCCAATTAAGCGTCTTGATCTATCTTTATAGATCTTGATGCCCAATATATAAGCAGCTTCTCCGAGGTCTTTCATTGAAAAACTCTTATTCAAGTATCCTTTTATGCTATCCAAAAAGTCTATGTCATTTCCAATCAGCAATATGTCATCCACATATAATATTAGAAATGCTACAGAGCTCCCACTCACTTTATTGTAAATATAGGCTTCTCCAAAAGTCTGTATAAAACCATATGCTTTGATCACACTGTCAAAACATTTATTCCAACTCCGAGAGGCTTGCACCAGTCCATAAATGGATCGCCGGAGCTTGCACACTTTGTTAGCTCCCTTTGGATCAACAAAACCTTCTGGTTGCATCATATACAACTCTTCTTCCAGAAATCCATTCAGGAATGCAGTTTTGACATCCATTTGCCAAATTTCATAATCATAAAATGCGGCAATTGCTAACATGATTCGGGCAGACTTAAGCATCGCTACGGGTGAGAAAGTCTCATCGTAGTCAACTCCTTGAACTTGTTGAAAACCTTTCGCAACTAGTCGAGCTTTGTAGATAGTAACATTACCGTCAGCGTAAGTATTCTTCTTGAAGATCCATTTATTCTCGATGGCTTGCCGATCATCGGGCAAGTCAACCAAAGTTCATACTTTGTTCTCATACATGGATCCCATCTCAGATTTCATGGCTTCAAGCCATTTTGCGGAATCTGGGCTCACCATCGCTTCTTCATAGGTCGTAGGTTCATCATGGTCAAGTAACATGACTTCCAGAATAGGATTACCATACCACTCTGGTGCGGATCTTACTCTGGTTGACCTACGAGGTTCGGTAGTAACTTGATCTGAAGTTTCATGATTATTATCATTAGCTTCCTCACTAATTGGTGTAGGTGTCACATGAACCGGTTTGTGTGACGAACTACTTTCCAATAAGGGAGCAGGTACCGTTACCTCATCAAGTTCTACTTTCCTCTCACTCACTTCTTTCGAGAGAAACTCCTCTAGAAAGGATCCATTCTTAGCAACAAATGTCTTGCCTTCAGATCTGTGGTAGAAGGTGTACCCAATAGTCTCCTTTGGGTATCCTATGAAGGCACATTTCTCTGATTTGGGTTCGAGCTTATCAGGTTGAAGCTTTTTAACATAAGCATCGCAACCCCAAACTTTAAGAAACGACAACTTTGGTTTCTTGCCAAACCATAGTTCATAAGGCGTCGTCTCAACGAATTTTGATGGTGCCCTATTTATTATCATTAGCTTCCTCACTAATAACTTTATTATTGCCTCTAGGGCATATTTCCTTCAAGTATATATACACATAACTTGGTCCTTCATCGTACAACTGTTTAGAAACAAAAGGAGCACTCTGTTGGGGAACGCAGTATTTAAAAAAAATTCTACGATCACGCAAGATCTATCTAGGAGATGCATAGCAACGAGAGGGGGAGAGTGTATCTACATACCCTCATAGACCGAAAGCGGAAGCGTTTAGTAACGCAGGTGATGTAGTCGAACGTCTTTGCGATCCAACCGATCCAAGTACCGAATGCACGGCACCTCCCCGATCTTCACACGTTCAGCTCGGTGACGTCCCTCGAACTCTTGATCTAGTTGAGGCTGAGGGAGAGTTTTGTCAACATGACGGCATGGTGACGATGAAGATGAAGTTACCGATGCAGGGCTTCGCCTAAGCCCTACGACAATATGACCGAGGCGGAAAACTGTGGAGGGGGCACCACACATGGCTAAAAGATCAACTTGTGTGTCTATGGGGTGCCCCCTCCCCCGTATATAAAGGAGGGGAGGAGAAGGCCGACCGGCCCTAAGGGGCGCGCCCAAGGGGGGAATCCTACTCCAAGTAGGAATCGGTCCCCCCTTCCTAGTCCAAGTAGGAGAAGAAGGAAGGAGAGGGAGAGGGAGAGGGGAAAAGGGGCCGCGCCCCCTTCCCCTAGTCCTATTCGGACTCCCCTTGGGGGGAGGGGGCACCTCCTGGCTGCTGCCATCTCTCTCCCCTAAGGCCCACTAAGGCCCATTACTTCCCCGGGGAGTTCCGCTAACCCCTCCGGCACTCCGGTTTTATCCGAAACCATCCAGAAAACTTCCGATGTCCAAATAACATGGTCCAATATATCAATCTTTATGTCTCGACCATTTCGAGACTCCTCATCATGTCCGTGATCTCATCCGGGACTCCGAACAATCTTCGGTACATCAAATCACATAACTCATAATACAAATCGACATTGAACGTTAAGCATGCGGACCCTAGGGGTTCGAGAACTATGTAGACATGACCGAGACACATCTCCGGTCAATAACCAATAGCAGAACCTGGATGCTCATATTGGTTCCTACATATTCTACGAAGATCTTTATCGGTCAAACCGCATAACAACATACGTTCGATCCCTTTGTCATCGGTATGTTACTTGCCTGAGATTCGATCGTCGGTATCATCATGCCTAGTTCAATCTCGTCACCGGAAAGTCTCTTTACTCGTTCCGTAATGCATCATCCCATAACTAACTCATTAGTCACATTGCTTGCAAGGCTCATAGTGATGTGCATTACCGAGAGGGCCCAGAGATACCTCTCCGATACACGAAGTGACAAATTCTAATCTCGATCTATGCCAACTCAACAAACACCATCGGAGACACCTATAGAGCATCTTTATAACCACCCCGCTACCTTGTGATGTTTGATAGCACACAAGGTGTTCCTCCGGTATTCAGGAGTTGCATAATCTCATAGTCATAGGAACATGTATAAGTCATGAAGAAAGCAATAGCAATAAACTAAACGATCATAGTGCTAAGCTAACAGATGGGTCTTGTCCATCACATCATTCTCTAATGATGTGACCCCATTCATCAAATGACAACACATGTCTATGGCTAGGAAACTTAACCATCTTTGATCAACGAGCTAGTCTAGTAGAGGCATACTAGGGACACTCTGTTTGTCTATGTATTCACACATGTACTAAGTTTCCGGTTAATACAATTCTAGCATGAATAATAAACATTTATCATGATATAAGGAAATATAAATAACAACTTTATTATTGCCTCTAGGGCATATTCCCTTTAGTCTCCCACTTCCACTAGAGTCAATAATCTAGATTACATAGTAATGATTCTAACATCCATGGAGTCTTGGTGCTGATCATGTTTTGCTCGTGAGAGAGGCTTAGTCAACGGTTCTACAACATTCAGATCCGTATGTATCTTGCAAATCTCTATGTCTCCCTCCTTGACTTGATCGCGGATGGAATTGAAGCATCTCTTGATGTGCTTGGTTCTCTTGTGAAATCTGGATTCCTTTGCCAAGGCAATTGCACCAGTATTTTCACAAAAGATTTTCATTGGACCCGATGCACTAGGTATTACACCTAGATCGGATATGAACTCCTTCATTTGCTGCTTCCGAAGCAGCTATGTATTCCGCTTCACACGTAGATCCCGCCACGATGCTCTGCTTAGAACTGCACCAACTAAGAGCTCCACCATTCAATAAAAATATGTATCCGGTTTGTGACTTAGAGTCATCCGGATCAGTGTCAAAGCTTGAATTGAAGTAACCATTTACGACGAGCTCTTTGTCACCTCCATAAATGAGAAACATATCCTTAGTCCTTTTCAAGTATTTCAGGATGTTCTTGACCGCTGTCCAATGATCCACTCCTGGATTACTTTGTACCTCCCTGCTAAACTAATAGCAAGGCACACATCAGGTCTGGTACACAGCATTGCATACATGATAGAACCTATGGCTGAGGCATAGGGAATGACTTTCATTTTCTCTCTATCTTCTCCAGTGCTCGAGCATTGAGTCTTACTCAAATTCACACCTTGTAACACAGGCAAGAACCCTTTCTTTGACTGGTCCATTTTGAACTTCTTCAAAACTTTATCAAGGTATGTGCTTTGTGAAAGTCCAATTAAGCGTCTTGATCTATCTCTATAGATCTCAATGCCCAATATATATAAGCAGCTTCACCGAGGTCTTTCATTGAAAAATTCTTATCCAAGTGTCCTTTTATGCTATTCAGAAATTTAGTATCATTTCTGATCAATAATATGTCATCCACATATAATATCAGAAATGCTACAGAGCTCCCACTCGCTTTTTTGTAAATACAGGCTTCTCTAGAAGTCTGTATAAAACCATATGCTTTGATCACACTATCAAAGCGTATATTCCAACTGTGAGATGCTTGCACCAGTCCATAAATGGATCGCTGGAGCTTGCACACTTTGTTAGCACCTTTTGGATCAACAAAACCTTCTGGTTGCATCATATACAACTCTTCTTTAATACATCCATTAAGGAATGCTGTTTTGACATCCATTTGCCAAATTTCATAATCATAAAATGCGGCAATTGCTAACATGATTCGAACGGACTTAAGCATCGCTACGGGTGAGAAGGTCTCATCGTAGTCAATTCCTTGAACTTGTTGAAAACATTTCGCAACAAGTCGAGCTTTGTAGGCAGTAACATTACCGTCAGCGGCAGTCTTTTTCTTGAAGATCCATTTATTCTCTATGGCTTGCCGTTCATCGGGCAAGTCAATCAAAGTCCACACTTTGTTCTCATACATGGATCCCATCTCAGATTTCATGGCCTCAAGCCATTTCACGGAATCTGGGCTCATCATCGCTTCCTCATAGTTCGTAGGTTCATCTTGGTCAAGTAACATGACCTCCAGCACAGGATTACCGTACCACTTTGGTGCGTATCTTACTTTGGTTGACCTACAAGGTTCGGTAGTAACTTGATCAGAAGTTTCATGATCATCATGATTAACTTCCTCACTAATTGGTGTAGGAATCACTGGAACTGATTTCTGTGATGAACTACTTTCCAATAAGGGAGAAGGTACAGTTACCTCATCAAGTTCTACTTTCCTCCCACTCACTTCTTTCGAGAGAAACTCCTTCTCTAGAAAGGATCCATTCTTAGCAATGAATATCTTGCCTTCGAATCTGTGATAGAAGGTGTACCCAACAGTTTCCTTTGGGTATCCTATGAAGACACATTTCTCCGATTTGGGTTCGAGCTTATCAGGTTGAAGCTTTTTCACATAAGCATCACAACCCCAAACTTTAAGAAACAAACAACTTTGGTTTCTTGCCAAACCACAGTTCATAAGGCGTCGTCTCAACGGATTTTGATGGTGCCCTATTTAACGTGAATGCGGCCGTCTCTAGAGCGTATCCCCAAAATGATAGCGGTAAATCAGTAAGAGACATCATAGATCGCACCATATCTAGTAAAGTACGATTACGACGTTCGGACACACCATTACGCTGTGGTGTTCCGGGTGGCGTGAGTTGCGAAACTATTCCACAGTTTTTCAAATGTACACCAAACTTGTAACTCAAATATTCTCCTCCACGATCAGATCGTAGAAACTTTATTTTCTTGTTACGATGATTTTCAACTTCACTCTGAAATTCTTTGAACTTTTCAAATGTTTCAGACTTATGTTTCATTAAGTAGATATATCCATATCTGCTCAAATCATCTGTGAAGGTGAGAAAATAACGATATCCGCCACGAGCCTCAATATTCATCGGACCACATACATCGGTATGTATGATTTCCAACAAATCTGTTGCTCTCTCCATAGTACCGGAGAACGGTGTTTTAGTCATCTTGCCCATGAGGCACGGTTCGCAAGTACCAAGTGATTCATAATCAAGTGGTTCCAAAAGTCCATCAGTATGGAGTTTCTTCATGCGCTTTACACCGATATGACCTAAACGACAGTGCCACAAATAAGTTGCACTTTCATTATCAACTCTGCATCTTTTGGCTTCAACATTATGAATATGTGTATTACTACTATCGAGATTCAATAAAAATAGACCACTCTTCAAGGGTGCATGACCATAAAAGATATTACTCATATAAATAGAACAACCATTATTCTCTGATTTAAATGAATAATCGTCTCGCATTAAACAAGATCCAGATATAATGTTCATGCTCAACGCTGGCACCAAATAACAATTATTTAGGTCTAATATTAATCCCGAAGGTAGATGTAGAGGTAGCGTGCCGACCGCGATCACATCGACTTTGGAACCGTTTCCCACGCGCATCGTCACCTCGTCCTTAGCCAATCTTCGCTTAATCCGTAGCCCCTATTTCGAGTTGCAAATATTAGCAACAGAACCAGTATCAAATACCCAGGTGCTACTGCGAGCATTAGTAAGGTACACATCAATAACATGTATATCACATATACCTTTGTTCACCTTGCCATCCTTCTTATCCGCCAAATATTTTGGGCAGTTCCGCTTCCAGTGACCAGTCTGCTTACAGTAGAAGCACTCAGTTTCAGGCTTAGGTCCAGACTTGGGTTTCTTCTCTTGAGCAGCAACTTTGTTTGCCGTTCTTCTTGAAGTTCCCCTTCTTCTTCCCTTTGCCCTTTTTCTTGAAACTAGTGGTTTTGTTAACCATCAACACTTGATGCTCCTTTTTGATTTCTACCTCCGCAGCTTTCAGCATCGCGAAGAGCTCGGGAATAGTCTTGTTCATCCCTTGCATATTATAGTTCATCACGAAGCTCTTGTAGCTTGGTGGCAGTGATTGGAGAATTCTGTCAATGACGCAATCATCTGGAAGATTAACTCCCAATTGAATCAAGTGATTATTATACCCAGACATTTTGAGTATATGCTCACTGACAGAACTGTTCTCCTCCATCTTGCAGCTATAGAACTTATTGGAGACTTCATATCTCTCAATTCGGGCATTTGCTTGAAATATTAACTTCAACTCCTGGAACATCTCATATGCTCCATGACGTTCAAAACGTCGTTGAAGTCCTGATTCTAAGCCGTAAAGCATGGCACACCGAACTATCGAGTAGTCATCAGCTTTGCTCTGCCAGACGTTCATAACATCTGGTGTTGCTCCAGCAGCAGGCCTGGCACCCAGCGGTGCTTCCAGGACGTAATTCTTCTGTGCAGCAATGAGGATAATCCTCAAGTTACGGACCCAGTCCGTGTAATTGCTACCATCATCTTTCAACTTTGCTTTCTCAAGGAACGCATTAAAATTCAACGGAACAACAGCACGAGCCATCTATCTACAATCAACATAAACAAGAAAGATACTATCAGGTACTAAGTTCATGATAAATTTAAGTTCAATTAATCATATTACTTAAGAACTCCCACTTAGATAGACATCCCTCTAATCCTCTAAGTGATCACGTGATCCAAATCAACTAAACCATGT
Organism: Triticum urartu; assembly: GCF_003073215.2. NCBI lineage: Eukaryota > Viridiplantae > Streptophyta > Magnoliopsida > Poales > Poaceae > Triticum > Triticum urartu. Next base: position 237,816,961 of record NC_053024.1, read on the forward strand.
CCGATCATCACGTGAGATGTGTTGGAAATATGCCCTAGAGGCAATAATAAATTAGTTATTATTATTATATTTCATTGTTCATGATAATCGTTTAGTATCCATGCTAGAATTGTATTGATAGGAAACTCAGATACATGTGTGGATACATAGACAACACCATGTCCCTAGTAAGCCTCTAGTTGACTAGCTCGTTGATCAATAGATGGTTACGGTTTCCTGACCATGGACATTGGATGTCGTTGATAATGAGATCACATCATTAGGAGAATGATGTGATGGACAAGACCCAATCCTAAGCCTAGCACAAGATCGTGTAGTTCGTATGCTAAAGCTTTTCTAATGTCAAGTATCATTTCCTTAGACCATGAGATTGTGCAACTCCCGGATACCGTAGGAGTGCTTTGGGTGTGCCAAATGTCACAATGTAACTGGGTGGCTATAAAGGTTCACTACGGGTATCTCCGAAAGTGTCTGTTGGGTTGGCACGAATCGAGACTGGGATTTGTCACTCCGTGTAACGGAGAGGTATCTCTGGGCCCACTCGGTAGGACATCATCATAATGTGCACAATGTGACCAAGGAGTTGATCACGGGATGATGTGTTACGGAATGAGTAAAGAGACTTGTCGGTAACGAGATTGAACAAGGTATCGGGATACCGACAATCGAATCTCGGGCAAGTATCGTACCGATAGACAAAGGGAATTGTATACGGGATTGATTGAATCCTTGACATCGTGGTTCATCCGATGAGATCATCGTGGAGCATGTGGGAGCCAACATGGGTATCCAGATCCCGCTGTTGGTTATTGACCGGAGAGTTGTCTCGGCCATGTCTGCATGACTCCCGAACCCGTAGGGTCTACACACTTAAGGTTCGATGACGCTAGGGTTATAGGGAAAGTATGTACGCGGTTACCGAATGTTGTTCGGAGTCCCGGATGAGATCCCGGACGTCACGAGGAGTTCCGGAATGGTCCGGAGGTAAAGATTGATATATAGGAAGTATGGTTTTGGCCACCGAAAGTGTTCCGGGCATCACCGGTAGTGTACCGGGACCACCGGAGGGGTCCGGGGGTCCACCGGGAGGGGCCACGGGCCCCGGAGGCATACATGGGCCAATAGTGGGAAGGGACCAGCCCCTAGGTGGGCCGGGGCGCCTCCCACAAAGGCCCAAGGCGCCTCCAAGAGGGGAGGGGGCAAACCCTAGGACAGATGGGCCCTAAGGCGCACCCCAGGTGCGCCTCCCCCTCTCCCCCTTGTGGCCGCCACCCTAGATGGGATCTAGGGCTGCCGCACCCCTTGGGGTGGGAATCCTAGGTGGGGGCGCAGCCCTCCCTCTCACCCTATATATAGTGGAGGCAAAGGGGCAGCCCAACACACGATTCGATCTCCCTGTTGGCGCAGCCCTACCCCTCTCCCTCCTCGTCTCTCGTAGTGCTTGGCGAAGCCCTGCTGGAGTCCCGCGCTCCTCCACCACCACCACACCGTCGTGCTGCTGCTGGACGGATTCTTCCCCAACCTCTCCTTCTCCCCTTTCTGGATCAAGGCGTAGGAGACGTCACCGGGCTGCACGTGTGTTGAACGTGGAGGCGCCGTTGTTCGGCGCTTAGATCGGAATCAACCGCGATATGAATCACTACGAGTACGACTCCTTCATCCGCGTTCTTGCAATGCTTCCGCTTAGCGATCTACAAGGGTATGTAGATGCACTCTCCTTCCCCTCGTTGCTAGATTACTCCATAGATTGATCTTGGTGATGCGTAGAAAATTTTAAATTTCTACAACGATCCCCAACAGTGGCATCATGAGCTAGGTCTGTGCGTAGTTTCTATGCACGAGTAGAACACAAGTTGTTGTGGGTGTCGATTTTGTCAATTTACTTGCCGTTACTAGTCTTATCTTGATTCGGCGGCATTGTGGGATGAAGCGGCCCGGACCGACCTTACACGTACTCTTACGTGAGACTGGTTCCACCGACTGACATGCACTAGTTGCATAAGAAGGCTAGCGGGTGTCTGTCTCTCCCACTTTAGTTGGATCGGATTCGATGAAAAGGGTCCTTATGAAGGGTAAATAGAAATTGGCATATCACGTTGTGGTTTTGGCATAGGTAAGAAATGTTCTTGCTAGAAACCTATAGCAGCCACATAAAAACTTGCAACAACAATTAGAGGACGTCTAACTTGTTTTTGCAGCATGTGCTATGTGATGTGATATGGCCAAAAGGATGTGATGAATGATATATGTGATGTATGAGATTGATCATGTTCTTGTAATAGGAATCACGACTTGCATGTTGATGAGTATGACAACTGGCAGGAGCCATAGGAGTTGTCTTAATTTATTTATGACCTGCGTGTCAACTTAAACGTCATGTAGTTACTTTACTTTATTGCTAAACCGTTAGCCATAGTGGTAGAAGTAATAGTTGACAAGACGACTTCATGAAGACACGATGATGGAGATCATGGTGTCATGCCGGTGACGATGATGATCATGGCGCCCCGAAGATGGAGATCAAAAGGAGCAAAATGATATTGGCCATATCATGTCACTATTTGATTGCATGTTATGTTTATCATGTTTTACATCTTATTTGCTTAGAACGATGGTAGCTTAAATAATATGATCCCTCACTAAAATTTCAAGAAAAGTGTTCCCCCTAACTGTGCACCGTTGCGAAGGTTCGTTGTTTCGAAGCACCACGTGATGATCGGGTGTGATAGATTCTAACGTTCGAATACAACGGGTGTTGACGAGCCTAGCATGTACAGACATGGCCTCGGGACACATGCGAAACACTTAGGTTGACTTGACGAGCCTAGCATGTACAGACATGGCCTCGGAACACGGAAGACTGAAAGGTCGAACATGAGTCTTATATAAGATACGATCAACATGAGATGTTCACCGTTGATGACTAGTCCGTCTCACGTGATGATCGGACACGGCCTAGTCGATTCGGATCATGTTTCACTTAGATGACTAGAGGGATGTCTATCTGAGTGGGAGTTCATTAAATAATTTGATTAGATGAACTCAATTATCATGAACATAGTCTAAATTGTCTTTGCAAATATGTTGTAGATAAATAACTCACGTTGTAGCTCCCTGTTTCAATACGTTCCTAGAGAAAGATTAAGTTGAAAGATATTGTAAGCAATGATGCGGACTAGGTCCGTAGTCCGAGGAGTGTCCTCACTGCTACACAGAAGGCTTACGTCTTTGATGCACCGCTCGATGTGCAAACCCCTACAACGTCGTCTGTGGATGTTATGAACACCTGACAGACGCATCCTGATGACTACTTGATAGTTTAGTGCACCATACTTTACGGCTTAGAATCAGGATTCCAATGACGTTTTGAACGCCATAGAACATATGAGATGTTCCAAGAGCTGAAATTGGGATTTCAGGCTCATGCCCGTGTTGAGAGGTGTGAGACCTCTAACAAGTTCTTTTGCCAACAAGATGGAGGAGAATAGCTCAGCTAGTGAGCATGTGCTCAGAATGTCTGGGTGCTAAAATCACTTAAATCAAGTGGGAGTTAAACTTCGAGATAAGATAGTGATTGATAGAGTTCTCTAGCCACTATCACTAAGCTACTAGATCTTCGTGATGAACTATGACATGCAAGGGATGGAATTGATCCCGGAGCTGTTCGCGGTGCTTAAGACCGCAAAAGGTAGAAATCAAGAAGGAGCATCAAGTGTTGATGGTTTAACAAGACCACTGGTTTCAAGAAGGGCAAGGGCTAGAAGGGAAACTTCATGGATGGCAAACCAGTTGCCGCTCCAGTGAAGGAACCCAAGGTTGAACCCAAACCCGAGACTAAGTGCTTCTATTGTAAGGGGAACGGTCACTAGTAGCGGAATTACCCCAAATGCATGGTAGATAAGAAGGCTGGCAACTTCAACAAAGTATATACGTGTTATTAATGTGTACCTCACTAGTACTCCTGGTAGCACCTGGGTATTGGATACCAGTTCAGTTGCTATTATTGGTGACTTGAAGCAAAAGCTACGGACTAAACAGAGACTGGCTAAGGGCGAGGTGACGATGTGTGTTGGAAGTGTTTCCAAAGTTGATGAGATCACCATCGCACGCTCCATCTGCCTTTGGGATTAGTATTGGACCTAGATGTTATCAGATGTCTACGTTGAGCATGAATATGATTAGGTCATGTTCATTGCAATACAGTTATTCATTTAAGTTAGAGAATAATGGTTATTCTGTTTACATGAATAATACCTTTCATGGTCATGCACCCTATGTGAATGGTTCAGTGAATCTCGGTCGTAGTAATACACATGTTCACGCCAAAAGATGTAGATAGTACCACTTTCTTGTGGCACTGCCACTTAGGTCATATTGGCATAAGATGCATGAAGAAACTCCATGTCAATGGATGTTTGGAGTCACTTGATTTTGAATCGCTTGACACATGCGAGCCATGCCTCATGGGCAGGATGACTAAGACCCCGTTTTCAGGTACAATGAAACGGGCAAGTGACTTGTTGGAAATCATACATACCGATGCGTGTGATCCAATGAGAATTGAAGCGTGCAGTGGATATCGCTATTTTCTCATCTTCACTGACGATTTGAGTAGATATAGGTATATTTACTTAATGAAGCATAAGTCTGAAACGTTTGAAAAGTTCAAGCGATTTCAGAGTGAAGTTAAGAACCATCATAACAAGAAGATCAAATTCCTACGATCTGATCGATGAGAATTTCTGAGTTATGAGTTTGGCAATCACTTAAGACATTGTGGAATTGTTTCACAGTTGAAGCCACCTGGAACACCACAGGGTAATGGTGTGTCCGGACATCGTAATCGAACCTTATGAGATATGGTGCGATCTATGATGTCTCTTACCGATCTACCGTTTTCATTTTGAGGTTATGCGTTAGAGACAGCTGCATTCACTTTAGATAGGACACCATTTAAGTATGTTGAAACGACGTCGTGTGAACATTGGTTTGGCAAGAAACCAAAGTTGTCACTTCTTAATGTTTGGGGCTGCGATGCTTAAGGCTTCAGCCGGAGAAGCTCGAACCCAAAGCGGACAAACACATCTTCATAGGATACCCAAAGGTGACAGTTGGGTACACCTTCTATCTCATATCCGAGGGCAAATTGTTTGTCGCTAAGAACGGGTCCTTTCTCGAGAAGGAGTTTCTCTCGAAAGAATTGAGTGGGAGGAAGATAAAACTTGATGAGGTTGTCGAACCTTTACTTCAACCAGAGAGTCATGCAACACAGAAAGATGTTTTCTGTGGCGCCTACATTTGTTGAATAGGAAGTTAATGATAGTGATCATGAAGCTTCGGATCAAGTTGCTATCGAACCTCATAGGTCGACAAGGATATGTACTACTCCTGAGTGGTACGGTAATCCTGTCTTAGATATCATGTTGTTAGACAACAATGAACCTATGAGCTATGGAGAAGCGATGGTGGGCCCGTATTCCGACAGATGGTTAGAAGCCATGAAATCTGAGATAGGATCCATGTATCAGAACAAAGTATGGACTTTGGTGGACTTTCCCGATGATCGTCAAGCCATTGAGATAAATGGATCTTTAAGAAGAAGACGGACGTGGGCGGTAATGTTACCGTCTATGAAGCTCGACTTGTGGGAAAGAGTTTTTCACAAGTTCAAGGAGTTGACTACGATGAGAATTTCTCACCCGTAGCGATGCTTAAGTCCGTCGGAATCATGTTAGCATTAGCTGTATTTTTCGATTATGAAATCTGACAGATGGATGTCAAAATGAGTTTTCTTACCAGTTTTCATAAGAAAGAGTTGTATGTGATACAATCAAAGTTTTGTCGATCCTAAGGATGCTAAAAGGGATGCTGGCTCCAGCAATCCTTCTATGGACTAGAGCAAGCGTCTTGGAGTCGGAATATATGCTTTGATGGAGTGATCAAAGCTTTTAGGTTTATACAATGTTTGCTAGAAACTTGTATTTACAAGAAAGTGAGTGGGAGCACTACAACATTTCTGATAAGTATATGTGGATGACATATTGTTGATCCAAAATAAATGTAGAATTTCTGGAAAGCATAAACGGTTGTTTGAAGAGTGTTTTTCAAAGGAAGACCTGGATAAAGCTGCTTACATATTGGGCATCAAGATGTATAGAGATATATCAAAACGCCTGATGATACTTTCAAAGAACGCACACCTTGACATGTTTTTGAAGGAGTTCAAAATAGATCAGTCAAAGAAGGGGTTCTTACCTGAGTTGTAAGGTGTGAAGTTGAGTAAGACTCAAAGATTGACCATGGCAGAAGAAAGAGGAAGGACGAAGGTCATCCCCTATGATTTTGTCATAGGCTCTATACGGTATGCCATGCTGAGTAACGCACCTGATGTGTGCCTTGCCACATGTCTGGCAAGAGGGTACAAAGGTGATCTAGGAGTAGATCACCAGATAGCGGTCAAAATTATCCTTAGAGGAATAAGGAAATGACTCTCGGATATGGAGGTGATGAAGAGTTCGACGTAAAGAGTTACGTCGATGCAAGCTTAAACACCTATCCGGATAGCTCTGAGTAGAGATACCGGATACGTATAATGGAGCAACAATTTGGAATAGCTCCAAGTGGAACGTGGTAGCAGCATCTACGATATGACATAAAGTTTTGCGAAATACATAGGGATCTGAATATGCCAGACCCGTTGACTACAACCTCTCTCACAAGCATAACATGATCAAACCCAGAACTCATTGAGTGTTAATCACATAGTGATGTGAACTAGATTATTCAGTCTAGTAAACTCTTTGGATGTTGGTCACATGGCGATGTGACCTGTGAGTGTTAATCACATGGCGATGTGAACTAGATTATTGACTCTAGTGCAAGTGGGAGACTGTTGGAAATATGCCCTAGAGGCAATAATAAATTAGTTATTATTATTATATTTCATTGTTCATGATAATCGTTTATTATCCATGCTAGAATTGTATTGATAGGAAACTCGGATACATGTGTGGATACATAGACAACACCATGTCCCTAGTAAGCCTCTAGTTGACTAGCTCGTTGATCAATAGATGGTTACGGTTTCCTGACCATGGACATTGGATGTCATTGATAACGGGATCACATCATTAGGAGAATGATGTGATGGACAAGACCCAATCCTAAGCCTAGCACAAGATCGTGTAGTTCGTATGCTAAAGCTTTTCTAATGTCAAGTATCATTTCCTTAAACCATGAGATTGTGCAACTCCTGGATACCGTAGGAGTGCTTTGGGTGTGCCAAACGTCACAATGTAACTAGGTGGCTATAAAGGTTCACTACGCGTATCTCCGAAAGTGTCTGTTGGGTTGGCACGAATCGAGACTGGGATTTGTCACTCCGTGTAACGGAGAGGTATCTCTGGGCCCACTCGGTAGGACATCATCATAATGTGCACAATGTGACCAAGGAGTTGATCACGGGATGATGTGTTATGGAACGAGTAAAGAGACTTGTTGGTAACGAGATTGAACAAGGTATCGGGATACCGACAATCGAATCTCGGGCAAGTATCGTACCGATAGACAAAGGGAATTGTATACGGGATTGATTGAATCCTTGACATCGTGGTTCATCCGATGAGATCATCGTGGAGCATGTGGGAGCCAACATGGGTATCCAGATCCCGCTGTTGGTTATTGACCGGAGAGTTGTCTCGACCATGTCTGCATGACTCCCGAACCCGTAGGGTCTACACACTTAAGGTTCGGTGACGCTAGGGTTATAGGGAAAGTATGTACGCGGTTACCGAATGTTGTTTGGAGTCCCGGATGAGATCCCGGACGTCACGAGGAGTTCCGGAATGGTCCGGAGGTAAAGATTGATATATAGGAAGTATGGTTTTGGCCAGCGGAAGTGTTCCGGGCATCACCGGTAGTGTACCGGGACCACCGGAGGGGTCCGGGGGTCCACCGGGAGGGGCCACGGGCCCCGGAGGCATGCATGGGCCATATTTGCATATACTAGGCTCGCCAAGTTTAACCCGAGTATTCTGCATGTGCAAAACTGGCTTGAACCCATTGTATGTGAACGTAGAGCTTATCACACCCGATCATCACGTGGTGTCTCAGCACGACGAACTATAGCAACTGTGCATACTCAAGGAGAACACTTATACCTTGAAATTTAGTGAGAGATCATCTTATAATGCTACCGCCGTACTAAGCAAAATAAGATGCATAAAAGATAAACATCACAGGCAATCAATATAAGTCATATGATATGGCCATCATCATCTTGTGCCTTTGATCTCCATCTCCAAAGCACCGTCATGATCAGCATCATCACCAGCTTGACACCTTGATCTCCATCGTAGCATCGTTGTCGTCTCGCCAACTATTGCTTCTACAACTATCCCTACCGCTTAGTGATAAAGTAAAGCAATTACATGGCGATTGCATTCCATTCAATAAAGCGACAACCATATGGCTCCTGCCAGCTGCCGATAACTGTTACAAAACATGATCATCTCATACAACAATTTATATAATCACGTCTTGACCAGATCACATCACAACATGCCCTGCAAAAACAAGTTAGACGTCCTCTACTTTGTTGTTGCAAGTTTTACGTGGCTGCTACGGGCTTAGCAAGAACCGTTCTTACCTACGCATCAATACCACAATGATTTTTCGTCAAGTGTGCTGTTTTAACCTTCAACAAGGACCGAGCGTAGTCAAACTCGATTCAACTAAAGCAGGAGAAACAGACACCCACTAGCCACCTGCGTGTCAAGCACGTCGGTAGAACCAGTCTCATGAACGCAGTCATGTAATGTCGGTCGGGGCCGCTTCATCCAACAATACCGCCGAATCAAAGTATGACATGCTGGTAAGAAATATGGCTATTATCGCCCACATCTCTTTGTGTTCTACTCGTGCATATAACATATGCGCATAGACCTGGCTCGGATGCCACTGTTGGGGAACGCAGTATTTCAAAAAAATTCCTACGATCACGCAAGATCTATCTAGGAGATTCATAGCAACGAGAGGGAGAGAGAGTGTATCTACGTACCCTCGTAGACCGAAAGCGGAAGCGTTTAGTAACGCGGATGATGTAGTCAAACATCGTTGCGATCCAACCGATCCAAGTACCGAACGCACAACACCTCCGTGATCTGCACACGTTCAGCTCGGTGACGTCCGTCGAACTCTTGATCCAGTTGAGGCTGAGGGAGAGTTCATTCAGCATGACGGCATCGTGACGGTGATGATGAAGTTGCCGACGCAGGGCTTCGCCTAAGCACTACGACAATATGACCGAGGTGGAAAATTGTGGAGGGGGGCACCACACACGACTAAAAGATCAACTTGTGTGTCTATGGGGTGCCCCCTCCCCCGTATATAAAGGAGGGGAGGAGGATGCCGGCCGGCCCTAAGGGGCGCGCCCAAGTGGGGGAATCCTACTCCAAGTAGGAATTGGTCCCCCCCTTTCCTAGTCCAAGTAGGAGAAGAAGGAAGGAGAAGGAGAGGGAAAGAGGGGCCACGCCCCCTTCCCCTAGTCCTATTCGTACTCCCATGGGGGGGCGCCACCTCCTGGCTCCTGCCCTCTCTCTCCCGTAAGGCCCACTAAGGCCCATTACTTCCCTAGGGGGTTCCGGTAACCCCTCCAGCACTTCGGTTTTATCCGAAACCATCTGGAACACTTCCGATGTCCAAATAACATGGTCCAATATATCAATCTTTATGTCTCGACCATTTTGAGACTCCTAGTCATGTCCGTGATCTCATCCGGGACTCCAAAAAACCTTTGGTACATCAAATGACATAACTCATAATTCAAATCATCATCGAACGTTAAGCGTGCGGACCCTACGGGTTCGAGAACTATGTAGACATGACCGAGACACATCTCCGATCAATAACCAATAGTGGAACCTGGATGCTCATATTGGTTCCTACATATTCTATGAAGATCTTTATCGGCCAAACCGCATAACAACATACGTTGTTCCCTTTGTCATCGGTATGTTACTTGCCCGAGATTCGATCATCGGTATCATCATACCTAGTTCAATCTCGTCACCGTCAAGTCTCTTTACTCGTTTCGTAATGCATCATCCCGCAACTAACTCATTAGTCACATTGCTTGCAAGGCTCATAGTGATGTGCATTACCGAGAGGGCCCAGAGATACCTCTCCGATACACGGAGTGACAAATCCTAATCTCGATCTATGCCAACCCGACAAACATCATTGGAGACACCTGTAGAGCATCTTTATAATCACCCAGTTACGTTGTGACGTTTGATAGCACACAAGGTGTTCCTCTGGTATTCGGGAGTTTCATAATCTCATAGTCATAGGAACATGTATAAGTCATGAAGAAAGCAATAACAATAAACTAAACGATCATAGTGCTAAGCTAACGGATGGGTCTTGTCCATCACATCATTCTCTAATGATGTGGTGCCGTTCATCAAATGACAACACATGTCTATGGCTAGGAAACTTAACCATCTTTGATCAACGAGCTAGTCTAGTAGAGGCATACTAGGGACACTCTGTTTGTCTATGTATTCACACATGTACTAAGTTTCCGGTTAATACAATTTTAGCCTGAATAATAAACATTTATCGTGATATAAGGAAATATAAATAACAACTTTATTATTGCCTCTAGGGCATGTTTCCTTCACACTCAAGCAGGGTCGATGGAAACACATGCAAAAATACAAGTATCTCAGCAATCTCCCAAATACTACATAATTAAAGCAAGAATGAAAAGGATTTATTATGCAGGGTCGACGAAAACACGTGATACAGGAAACACACCTTCATGTGGTGAAGCCAATGACTTGAACATCATGAATGGTTTTGAATGGAACTTCTTTATCCTATTGAATGAAGCAACATTTTATGGTTGGGATCAATAAAACAATGCCTTGAAGAGCATGAATGGCAGTGAACAAACAATATATCAAGAAAAGAGCTAACCTTGATAAGTTTATCCCATATTACAGGTTCAGCGATGATCATGCAAAGTGTACCATCCCATCTCGTGCCACTCTGTTTCCGAGAGTCTCTCACTGCCTTATAATTTCCTTTTAAATCCTTATGCTTCTCTTGGATTTGTTGCTTGGTGAAACGAGCTAGTGGAAATTTTTGATTGAATGTATTTGTAATGCTTGTCCACCCTTCAGTAGTCCACCCATTTTGACCTTGATAGATGGGATTGTTGTGGTCAAGCATTATATCAACAAGACCTTTCTCATATGCATGGTCCCAAGATGCCCTAGGTGTTGCCATAGCTACATTATTGAACCAACAATTGGGTACTAGTTAAATTTCTCTCTACCACTACTTTACCTAAGAAAAGGTGAGATTTTTTTACAAAATAAACTCATGTCCCACTAGTTGTTATAATCAGCCCACATTTGCATCACGATATGATCTCTAAGAGTATTTCCATTGTTTGCCTCATTGTGATGATGTTGGTTGACATCATCTCCCTCTAGAACATCAACATATGCTTCTGGTGGAATTAACGGTGGTTGGTGATCCAACCATGCCTCATCACCACTTTGAGCTCTAATAATGTGATGGAATACAACACATGTCACCGGAATCTTGATATGTGACTCTATAGGGTAGTGATTGCCCACTTTCAAGATAGGGAACCGTTTTTTTAGAACACTAATGCTCCTTTCGATGTGGTTCTGGAGAATTGCATGGGTATGGTTGAACATCTCCCTATGGTCGGCATAGCCCGTATTAGATGAGCGCCGCCTCCTAAGTTCACTCAGGTGATACCGAACTCCTCGATATGGTGCAAGAAAAGAAGGCGTGTTTGCATATCCACCATCTATGAGATAAAATTTTCCTTCTGGTACATGAAACCCTTTGCTAATAGCAGAACGAAGAACTCTTGCATCTGATGCGGACCCTTCCCACCCACATGAAATAAATGTGAAATTAAGATCAAAATCACATGCAACCATGACATTCTATGAGAGGGTTCCTTTCCTATTCCTAAATGGGGGGCCTTATCTTCAGCAATAGTGATGGGGATATGTGTTCCATCTATAGCACCAACGCAGTTCTGCACATTGAAAAAGAAACAACAAAGTTGGTAGGTTTAGAAATCTATGTGGAGAAGTTTTAAAAAATCCATTGATATGGAGATGTGTTTGTAGTGGTTCACCTGGAAATAAGGTCAATAGCGAGTGTTTGAAACAATCTTCGGGTGGGACTGGAGTGAACTTGGAATCTTTTAAATCTTTGGGATAGAGTTGGAATTAAGTCAAAAATATTGTTTACCTTCCTATGAATTGTTTCTGTGCTATGTTGAAAGTATTTTTGTAGATCTTGATTACTAGCATTGTGTGAAATCATGCACATGAACATTGCCAACTGCTCGACAACAACACGCGACGTGCCCTTCAATAGATTCTCTCTTCTAAGGTAATCCACAATAGACTTAAAAATCTCAGGTTCCATCTGAAACTAAACCCTAGACCAACTCTCGTGGCCTTCTAATATTTCCTTCCCTTGCAGCCCCGGATAAAGACGATGTGTGAACTGGATGCTTTTCCTCATAAAGGGAAGCATATAAAGCGGGACCCAAAAGGAAAAATAGTTCATCGTTGTCTTCTTGTTCTTGTGAGATCATCTTAATAATTGGTTTTCTCCTAGAATCCATCACTATTATACCCAATGAAAACAAAATTAATACAATGATAATAATAATAACTAAAGCAATAATAATACCATATCTATTATGGCTGCAAAGAACCAATAGCTAGGAGCCTATGTAACACCCTGGATATGATTTACCTAATATGTAATTCAACTCTTACCGTTTCCGGCGTTAAGTTATTTTATTTTCCTCGGGTTTGGGTTTTTGTCTCCGTGTGTTGTCGTCGTTGTCATCATTGTTGAGGAAATCGTTAACTAGTAGCTGCTCGGTCGGCTGGTGAGTAGGGGATTAATAGGCTAATCGACAAGTTAATCGGCCATTTAATCAAATAATTGGACGATTTATCGGGTTATCGGCTACTCGGGAACCCTATGAGTAGGGATTAATCGGCAAGTTAACTGGTTAATCGGATGAATTCTTGAACAGGGGCTATCATGCATCTCTTATCATGTCATCATGTGCATTGCATTTGCATACGTGTTCATCTCATGCATCCGAGCATTTTCCCTGTTGTCCGTTTTATATTCCGGCGCTCCGCTCTCCTCCGGTGGTCTTTTCTACCTTTCTTTCGTGTGTGGGGGTTAAACATTTCCGGATTGGACCGAGACTTTCCAAGCGGCCTTGGTTTACTACCGGTAGACCGCCTGTCAAGTTTCGTACCATTTGGACTTCGTTTGATGCTCCAACGGTTAACCGAGGGACCGAAAAGGCCTCGTGTGTGTTGCAGCCCAACACCCTTCCAATTTGGCCCAAAACCAACCAAAACCCTCTCCATCATCTAGAGCGTTCGATCACGATCACGTGGCCGAAAACCGCACCTCATTTGGACACTCCTAGCTCCCTCTATGCCTATAAATATCTCCCCCATTCGAAATCCCGGTTGAAACCCTAGATCCACTCCATCCGCCACCGCCGGACAAAGATCGCCGGGTCGGACATTGTCCGACCCGCGCCGCCGCCGCCACATGCCAGCTGCCCATTGGCTGCGCCGCCGCCCAACTTCGCCGCCGCTGCCGGCCCGGGAGGCCCAGGACGGCCCCCCGAGGCCCATCGCCTCTCACCGCCGCCTGCCTCCTCTTCCCCGAGGCCGGCCACGTCGCCGGTCGCCGCCGCCGACGCGCCCCCGCGCTAGAGCGAGCTCGCCGCCTCCCCAGCTCGCCAGCGCTCGCCCCGCCGCCCGCCGGCACCCGCGCCTCGCCCCTCGTCGGCCGGCGCCGCCAACCGCCGCCTCCTCCACGCCCGCGCCTCCTCCGGCTGCCCGCTTCCATCTCCGGCGAATCGAGCTCCGGTGCCGTCAATCCTCGGGAGGCGGGCATGAACAGTACCCCAATCCGGATCTAGATCTGGGATAATTGCCTCGGTTGACTTTCCTCCCATAACCCTAATAATTTGCGTTTGTCATCATGCTATATCTCCTCATCCGTAGATCCGTTTTGGGCGTATAGCATATCAAAATGTTCGTCTCAGAGAGCACATCATTTTATCTCATTGCATCATTTTCATTTGAGTTCATCTTGGTGCCCTAAATGCTGTTGGAAGAGTGCTATTTGAGTTAATTGTCAGATATGCTGCTCCAAATAGTTATTTGTTATTTTTGCCATGATTAATGTGTGCATGATATGCCCCTGAGCTCTACATATGTTTTGTTATATGCTTTGTCATCTTTCCAGAGGTGCCATTCATATATTTTTGTGATTTGTGTGGTGACTAGCACAAGCTTGCAAAGTGGTGCATTCGTTAATGCTGATTTCAGGGACTTAGCAATTCCACTAAGTCCTTGATCTGTTTTTATCAATATGCCACATGTTCATGTTGTTTCCTAGTGATCCGTGCCTCTTTTGAGGATGATCAGTAAGGATGATTTGTTAACCTTGTAGTGCTCTATCAATCCGTGTCTTTGTTTGCAATTATGGAGCACCCTAGCTTGAGTCAATCGAGCTCTACTTTTGCTATTTCGTGAATCTGGGCAGATTGTCTACTTGTTAGCGATTGTGCCGAGTATGTTGTAGTTGATCCGTGCATGCTATGTTATTGTTCTTGCCATGTCTAGCTTGTATAATGTGTATTATTGATGGTTGTATGCTTAGATTGTCATGACTTGCTATGTAGTGAGTGCATCAAGCTCGTAAACATGCCTACTTGATATCTGTTTTGCATGCTCCAGTTTTTCACTAAGTCTGTGATCTGTTTAAGTTTTTGCCATGTTCACATGCTTGCAATTGTATTTTCTGATCCCTTTTGGCTCAAGGTCACTAAGGGACTTTTGTTAAGCTCTTTGAGTAGCTCCATGCCATACCTTACTTTGCCATGTTAAGTTCCTATAGCTTATAGTTTTCATGCTCCAAAGTGTGCTACCTGATCTGAAATTCCAGACAAGTGTTAATTTCACTAAGTCTGAGATCTGTTTACCAATTGCACTTTTGCCATGCTTGTTTGAACCTGTTAATGGATAAATTGGACGTATTTCAGTGTTTGTCTTTTGTTAAGAATCATGAGTGGATCCCTGACATGTATTTTTTTGCCATGTTTGGGTGCTGTAGCATGTTTGTCTTGTTACATTTAGATGGCTACTTGCTGTATATCGCAGACCGGTGCCATATTTGATTTGCTTGCCATTTCCAAACCGTGTCTCCGATTCCGGTGTTCTTTATATCGTTTTCAAGCAAAATCACCTCACCTTTCTAGTGGCACACCTAGATTTCCAAGTTGAGGCCAGGTTCATTCATTCCTTGTCAAATCTTGCATATGCATCACATATCGCATCCCGCATAGCATACCATGTTTGCATCATGTGTTTGAGCTTTGCACGTGGTTGATTGTGTCCTTTTTGCTTGTTTGTCTTGTTTGGGTAGAGCCGGGAGACGAGTTCGCTAACGAGGAGCCCGTTGAGTTTGCTTTCGAGGATCCAGTCAACTCTGACAACTTTGCAGGCAAGATGATCATACCCTCGAAATCACTTCTATCTTTGCTTTGCTAGATGCTCGCTCTTTTGCTATGCCTATGCTACGATGCCTAACACTTGCTTATCATGTCTCCCAAATTGCCATGTCAAACCTCTAACCCACCATGTCCTAGCAAACTGTTGATTGGCTATGTTACCGCTTTGCTCAGCCCCTCTTATAGCGTTGCTAGTTGCAGGTGAAGATTGGAGACCGTTCCTTGTTGGAACATTGTTTACTTGTTGGGACATCATTATATTATCTTGTTATCTTAACACATCTATATACTTGGTAAAGGGTGGAAGGCTCGGCCTCTCGCCTAGTGTTTTGTTCCACTCTTGCCGCCCTAGTTTCCGTCATATCGGTGTTATGTTCCCGGATTTTGCGTTCCTTACGCAGTTGGGTGATGATGGGAACCCCTTGACAGTCCGCATTGAATAAAACTCCTCCAGCAATGCCTAACCTTGGTTTTACCATTTGCCACCTAGCCTTTTCCCTTGGGTTTCGCGGACTCAAGGGTCATGTTTATTTTAAACCCCCGGGCCAGTGCTCCTCTGAGCGTTGGTCCAACCTAGAGCATCGTGCGGGGCCGTCCCTTGGCAACTTGGGTTACGTTGGCTCCCGTACGCTTAGCTTATCCGGTGTGCCTGAGAACGAGATATGTGCAGCTCCTATCAGGATTTGTCGGCACAGCGGGTGGTGTTGCTGGACTTGTTTTACCATCATCGGAGTTGTCTTGTAGAACCGGGATGCCGAGTCTGATCGGAATGTCTCGGGAGAAGGTATATCCTTCGTTGACCGTGAGAGATTGTCATGGGCTAAGTTGGGACTCCCCTGCAGGGATTTGAACTTTCGAAAGCCGTGCCCGCGGTTATGGGCAGATGGGAATTTGTTAATATCCGGTTGTAGATAACTTGAACCTTAACTTAATTAAAATGAATCAACTGTGTGAGTTACCATGATGGTCTCTTCTCGTAAGCCGTGCCCGCGGAGTCCGGGAAGTGAACACGGTGTTGGAGTAATGCTTGTCGTAGGATGTTCTTTAGTTATTCGTTCGTGCTTTGCCTTCTCTTCTCGCTCTCTTTTACGAACAGGTTAGCCACCATATATGCTAGTCGCTTGCTGCAGCTCCACATATTACCTTGCCTTACCTATAAGCTTAAATAGTCTTGATCGCGAGGCTGCGAGATTGCTGAGTCCCTGTGACTCACAGATTACTTCCAAACCAGATGCAGGGCCTGATGACTCCGTTCCAGATGACGCGCTTGAGCTCAAGTGGGAGTTCGACGAGGACTCACGCCGTTACTACGTGTCTTTCCTTGATGATCAGTAGTGGTGCCCAGTTGGGGCGATCAGGACCGTGTCGCATGTTGGGTTGATCTTTTATTTTGGCACCGTAGTCGGGCCATGAGTGATTGAATGATGTAATGCTATTTATGTACTTTGATTGACGTGGCGAGTGTAAGCCAACTATGTACCTTCCCCTTTTATTATCTATTTACATGGGATGTTGTGAAGATTGCCTTACTTGCGACATTGCTTTCAATGCGGTTATGCCTCTAAGTCGTGCTTCGACACGTAGGAGATATAGCCGCATCGAGGGCGTTACAGCCTAGGAAGCTCAAGAGTGAATACAAAGATAATACCATTTCTATTGTAACATCTACGTACATAATTTAGAGCACCAGTTTTCTCATATACTAAAATAAGACCACTTTAATACTAGGCAGAGAAAAATAACATCACAAGGGCAGTAGTTTTGCATAATTTAAGCTTCCTCAGTGACCATGTCAAATGGATGACTGTGCCACATACCTTTCTTGCTCTGAGTGAAAACTTCTCAATGACCGACGTATCAAAAGGCACCAAGCAATTGAACACAAAGTCTTCGGATAAAGCCAACTTCTAATGTTAGAGCACCTGCGTTTGAAACGCGATAAAATAATGAATAGATACATATAGATAACTAAATATAGTAGACCCACAAATCAACACCTACTAGAAAACAATGATCAGTCAGGAGGATCGATCAAATTTTGGCCGTAGGTAGCATAGGTTGAATGAACGAACAAACAGAACTACAAAAAGTATGCGACTAGACTCAGTAGTAACACCTCAAATGATACAAGGTAGTAACACCTCAAATCGATAGAGCGACAAATCGACTATAGTCAGTCAGTCAAAGAGGTGTGAACTCCGGGCGGCTAGCCACAGCGACAAATCAATAAAACAAGTATAGTCTTCATCAACCAATGAATGGCATCACACCATATCCATCAAGGAGCAGACGAATATTTTTGCCCGCAACAGCAGCAACTAGAGACTAGGGACCAACAGGAGCAATAAAAGCAGTATCCATCAGTCTTGCATATATAGTCTACACAAGAAACCTTCACTCAACTAGTACACAATGAGTACCAAAAAAACAAACACGCTCAACTCAACTAGTTTTTCATCGCCAAAAAAAACTAAACTGGTTTTTATTGCCATCAACAATCTTAACCTAGCAAGCAACATCTTCTTCCACCCAAACAAGTTCAGCTACCCACGCCAAACCAAAATAGCAGCAGACCCATCCCACCTACAACCATAGTGACCACCGAGCTTTCTATGATGTAGTTCATATCATGTGTCATTCAGCTACCATTTTGCATCAATCCTACCTCCTTGAACAACCCCACCTACAAACAAATTTTTCCTCTTCACAATATACTAGAACATTGTGCATATAGATTAGCATCACAGGGAGATAAAGGTGGCTGTGCTCACTTATGATGTCAGGATAGATAGAGCACTTCAAAGCATTCGATGTTCTTCAATACAACTGCTCACTTGGGGTACAAGCCTCAAATAGGAGAGGAGGTCCCTTGATCTATATAGACACTTGTCAGTGCGTGTAGCAGGAAAGAAATCACTATGGCAAAGAAAAATAGTGAGTGGAAGAGGAGGAGGAGGGGATAACTGTCGGTGTCAAAACCGGCGGATCTCGGGTAGGGGGTCCCGAACTGTGCGTCTAAGGCGGATGGTAACAGGAGGCAGGGGACATGAAGTTTACCCAGGTTCAGGCCCTCTTGATGGAGGTAATACCCTACGTCCTGCTTGATTGTTCTTGATGATATGAGTATTACAAGAGTTGATCTACCACGAGATCGTAGAGGCTAAACCCTAGAAGCTAGCCTATGGTATGGTTCTATGTTGTCCTATGGCCTAAACCCTCCGGTTTATATAGACACCGAAGGGGGCTAGGATAACACAAGGTCGGTTACAAGGGAGGAGATCTACATATCTGTATTGCCTAGCTTGCCTTCCACACCAAGGAGAGTCCCATCCGGACACGGGACGAAGTCTTCAATCTTGTATCTTCATAGTCCAACAGTCCGGCCAAAGGATATAGTCCGACTGTCCGGAGACCCCATAATCTAGGACTCCCTCAGTAGCCCCTGAACCAGGCTTCAATGATGATGAGTCCAGCGCGCAGTATTGTCTTTGGCATTGCAAGGCGGGTTCCTCCTCCGAATACTCCACGGAAGATTTTGAACAAGGATAGTGTCCGGCTCTGCAAAAAAAGTTCCACATACCACCATAGAGAGAATAATTTTTCCACAAATCTACTCTGCTGACACGTGTTGACAGCATGACATCACGCCCTGGCCCAGTCATTATTCGAACCGTTTTTCTCAACCAGCACCGCACATATTGCGAGGCGGTTTTCTTGACACGTCTTGTCAAAGCAGAGATCGTGTTCCCCTTATTACGGGATTCTCATCAATACGGACGTGGGCAACCCAACCACGCCATCAATTATGGTGCTTGGGGAATAATCGATTTTACTAGGCAAGTGGGGAGGTGCATCACCTCTTCTGCCCTTATAAAGGGACAAAGATTCACTCTTTTCACCCACGCCTTCTTCCTCCTTTCTTACCCATTCCCGCACACTCGAGCTCTAGCGCCCAAGCTCGCGTTCTTCTTCTCAAAACCACTCCAAGCATGTCCGGAGCAGGAGGCAAGTGGATGGTCTCCTCCACCATGGAGGAGAACATCATAAATTTACAGGAAGCCGAATATCTGGCCGCGGATATCGCGCACCGGCTGCCAGATGCAGGGCAGATCATCCCAACGCCCGAACCCCATGAGAGGGTAGTTTTTCTTACCCACTTTGTCCGCGGACTGGGATTTCCTCTCCACCCGTTTGTCCACGGGCTCATGTTCTACTACGGGCTGGATTTTCATGATTTGGCCCCCAATTTCATCCTCAACATCTCGGCGTTGATCGTCGTGTGCTAGGCCTTCCTCCGCATCAAGCCCCATTTCGGCCTGTGGCTGAAGACCTTCAGTGTCAAACCGAAGGTGGTGGTCGGCCAGCAAGCGGAGTGCGGAGGCGCCATGGTGGGCAAGATGCCTAATGTCACATAGCTTGAAGGCTCCTATGTGGAGATCATAAAGGGGTGGCAATCGGGGTGGTTCTACATCACCGAGCCGCGCGACACCAACTAGGTGGCGGCCCCCGAATTCCGATCCCGAATCCCCACACAGCTCACCTCCTGGAAAGAGAAGGGCCTGTCCTGGGGTTCCTCGCTAGAGCTGACAGGACTCCAAACCTACATCAAGAACATGATGAGCAAGAAAATCAAGCTCGTCAACGTGGTCCAGGTCATGCTCTTCCGCCGGATCCTCCCGTGTCAACAACGGGTATTCAACTTGTGGGAGTTTGACCCGGCCAAGCACCAGACGCTGCGGGAGCTCTATGACACGACGCACGAGGACGTCTGGAGGGTGCTGTTCAAGGGCGCCGAGGTACCTCCTTCCCTCATCGAGGACCGCTGACTTAGCGCAAAGCGCCGCGCCAATCTGGTAAGTTTTTATATTTCACAGGGTATCCATTTGCCCTAGTTTAATCATGTGCGGGATCTAAGCCTTCCATGCCTTTAACAGCACTGGGTGAAGACAACAGAGCAGATCGATTGCCCCACCCCCTACCGGAGGATCCTGCAGATGCTCTCCTGACGGAGATGCTGGTTCCGACACCTTACGAGGTGCCGGTGAAGAAGGCCAAGAAGAAGGTCGTGGGGACCCGAAAGGGTCTCCGGCGCAAGGTTGTATCGGACTCATCGTCCGATAACTCCGACGCGCCCTCCTCCCACGAAAACGAGGAGGAAGAGGAAAGTCCCCCCCCCCCAGCCGGGGAGACAAGAAAAGGAAGGCCGACCCAATCGGGGAGGCCGAAGGGTCCAAGAAGGGCAGGACCCTCCCTCTAGACTGCTCCACGACGGCCGCCTACAACGGTGACGAGTGGCTACCCAGGGTTAAGCCCCTAGCGAAGTCGTAAGTATCTGAACACCATAGTAATTCATGGTATGTTTTACTGCACTGCTTCTCCTCATGCCAAACATGATTATGCAGTCCGTCCCGAGCTCATCTCGACATATCTTCGTCGAGCGGTTCGTTGGACTCGTCGGATATGAAAAGTGGTTCTCTTCCTACCGCCTCCACCCCTTGCGCTGCGGAGAACGTCGAGGTGTTGTCTCAACAGGCACCGGGCCAAGGGGAGGCAGTCCTAGGGGCGCCTCAAGGCGACCTTCCGGACCCTAGGCGCAAAGGGAGCCGGACTCCCCTGGGCTCCAGGTTCGGCCCCCAGCCGAACACTGCACCGGAATCTTTGGTGGTTCCGGACTCCGGCGGGCGATCCCCTGTTAAGGGGGGCTAGCCGCCCGTGCCGGTGCCCTCTGTCCATCCAGAGGCACCGGACAACTTGCTGGAATCGCTTCGCAGCGCCTCCATCGACGAGGAGCACCGCACTACCATGAGTGCAGTGATCGAGAAGGTTCAGTCTGCCAAAAACGGATTGACCGAAGCTTGTGCCAGCCTCCTAACAGGATTTTAGGTAAGCAATCAAAGTATAAGAAAGTATAACCACATAGATAGTAGCCCCTGATGCTCTGTTCGGCGTTCTAGAAGAAAGGTCGAATAGAGGATCAAATGATGACTCAGGAGTCTAATCAGAATATATCTATGTGTATGTGTAGGCTTCAATGTTGGCCGCTGCTGCACGTACTGCGGAGTTCTCTGCACTAAAGCAGGGCCTGGAGCGGTCCGAGAACGAGCTCAACCTTACCAAGAGGCAGCTCGAGGAGAGCAAAGGTAAGCAATACCTTGTCTACGCTTTTAAAAAGAAGTTCGGTTGTAAAATAATAGGATCATCATGAATTTGTCAGGGGCCATGACCGAGGTGGCGACCCTGAAGAAGGCGCTGTCCGAGGCCAAAAACAAAGCGGCCAAGGAGCGTCATGAGCGGGAAAAGCAAGAAGCCCGAGTAGGCGAGGTGCAGCAAGAGCTCGAGGCTCTCGCCAAGAAACATGAGTCCTTGGAGCTTGACTCTAAGACGCGGGAGTCCGAGCTCCCGCAGGCGTTTGAAAGTGCCCGAAGCGCCAAGGCTGAAGCCCACAAGGCCCTCCAGGAGACTGATGCGGTGAAGAAGATAGCAGCAGGTAAGGAATTCATTATGCAAAGCAAGCATGTGAAGGAAACTTTCCTTTTTCTTACCCGAGTTCGGAGCTCTCCAGGAGCGTTCGCAGATCTTCCCCGCAGTGTACTGGACGCCTCAGAGTTTTACCGAGCTTAGGAGGGTGTCGGTGTCAAAACCGACGGATCTCGGGTAGGGGGTCCCGAACTGTGCGTCTAGGCCGGATGGTAACAGGAGACAAGGGACACGAAGTTTTACCCAGTTTCGGGCCCTCTCGATGGAGGTAAAACCCTACGTCCTGCTTGATTAATATTGATGATATGGGTAGTACAAGAGTAGATCTACCACGAGATTGAGGAGGCTAAACCCTAGAAGCTAGCCTATGGTATGATTGTTGATGTGTATGTTGTCCTACGGACTAAAACCCTCCGGTTTATATAGACACCGGATAGGGTTAGGGTTACATAGAGTCGGTTACAATGGTAGGAGATTTGTATATCCGTATCGCCAAGCTTGCCTTCCACGCCAAGGAAAGTCCTATCCGGACACGGGACGAAGTCTTCAATCTTGTATCTTCATAATCCAGGAGTTCGGCTGAAGGTATAGTCCGGCCATCCGGACACCCCCTAATCCAGGACTCCCTCAGTAGCCCTTGAACCAGGCTTCAATGACGACGAGTCCGGCGCGCAGTTTGTCTTCGGCATTGCAAGGCGGGTTCCTCCTCCAAGTACTTCATAGAAGATTTTGAACACAAAGATAGTGTCCGGCTCTGCAAAATAAGTTTCCACATATTGCCATAGAGAGAATAATATTTACACAAATCCAATCTGCTGACGTATTCCGAAGTGCGACACACCACGGCCAAACCTTCATCCGAGTCGTTTCATTATCCCACCTCAGCGCGTTATGCGAGGCGGTTTCCTTGGCACGTCTTGTCAAAGCAGAGATCGTGTCCCCTTATTCCGGGATTCTCATCAATACGGGCGTGGGTAGCCCAACCGCGCCATTGATTACGGCGCTTGGAGGTAGGCGAGTTTTACCAGGCTAGTGGGGACATGTAGTTGCGTCCACCCATATAAGGGGATAAGGATCCACCTTTTCACCTACGCCTTCTTCCTCCTTTGCCTATCCATTCTCGCGCACTCGAGCTCCAGCGCCCAAGTCTGGACTCCCCACCTCAACCTTCTCCAGCAATGTCCGGAGTGGGAGGCAAGTGGATGGTCTCCTCCGTCATGGAGGGACATATCAAAAAGCTGAGGAAGGCCGGATACCTGTCTAACGACATCGCGTACCGGCTCCCCGAAAAGGGGCAGCTCATCCCCACCCCTAGGCCCCATGAGAGGGTGGTGTTCCTCCCCCATTTCCTCTGCGGACTGGGCTTCCCTCTCCACCCATTTGTCCGGGGGCTCATGTTCTACTATGGCCTGGATTTCCACGATCTGGCCCCGAACTTCGTCCTCAACATCTCGGCATTTATCGTCGTGTGCGAGGTCTTCCTCCGCATCCGCCCCCATTTCGGCCTATGGCTCAAGACTTTCAACGTCAAGCCGAAGGTGGTGCGCGGCAACCAGGCGGAGTGCAGAGGCGCCATGGTGGGCAAGATGGCCAACGTCCTATGGCTCGAGGGCTCCTTTGTGGAGACCCTGAAGGGGTGGCAATTGGGGTGGTTTTACATCACCGAGCCACGCGACGCCGAATGGGTCGCACCCCCCAAGTTCCGATCCGGACCCCCTACGCGGTTCACCTCCTGGAAGGAGACGGGCCTGTCCTGGGGTAAAAAAGGAGAGCTGACCGGACTCCAAATATGCATCCAAACCCTGGCGGACAAGAAGCTCAAACTTGTCAACGTAGTCCAGGTTATGCTCATCTGCTTGATCCTCCCGTGTCAACAACGGGCTTTCAACCTGTGGGAGTTCGACCCGGCGCGGCACCAAACCTTGAGCAGGCTCTTCGACACAACGTACGAAGATGCCTGGAAGGTGCTTTTCAAGGGTGCCGAGGCTCCCGCATCCGCCACCGAGGATCGTGGATTCAGTGCGCAGCGTCATGCTCTCATGGTAAGCTGTTTTTTCCTTTTACAGGGTATCAGTTTTTCATAGTTTAACTCCATGCGGGATCTAAACTCCCCTACCTTTGACAGGATTGGCAGGTGACATCCGAACAGATCAACTGTCCGGCTCCTTTGCCCGAAGGCCCAGCGGATGCTCGCTTGGTGAAGCTGCTGGTTCCGGCACCCTATGTGGTGCCAGAGAAGAAGGCCGCGAAAAAGGCCGTGGGGACTCGAAAGAGTGCCCAGCGCCAGGAGGTGTCGGATCCATCATCCGATGGCTCCGAGGCACATTCCTCCCGTGAAGATGAGGAGGAAGAAGAGGAGAGCTCTCCCTCCTAGTGGGAGGAGAGAAGAAAAGGAAGGCCGCCCTCTCTGGGGAGGCCGGAGGGTCCAAGAAGGGGAAAACCCTTCCTCCGGACTACTCCACCGATGCCGACGGTGGAGAGGAGTGGCAGCCCAGGGCCAAGCCCCTGGCAAAATCGTAAGTATCCGGATACCAGAGTAATTCATAGTATTCGTTTATTGCACAGCTTTCCCTTACGTCGAATATGTTTATGCAGGCCACCCAAAGACCGGCTCGATGAGTCGTCGAGCGGCTCACTGGATTCGTCGGATGTGAACCCGCTTCCGACGGCTTCCTCCCCCCGCCCTACGGACGACATCGAAGTGTTGTCCCAGCAGGTTCCAAGCCGGGAGGAGGTGGTCCTGGAGGCGTCGCAAGGCGACCTCCCGGACTCCAGGAGTAAAGGGGATGAAACCCATCAGGGCTCCAAGTCCGGCTCTAGGCCGGACACCGCTCCGGAACCTTCAAAGGTTCCAGAGTCCGGCGGGGGACCTCCTTCCAAGAGGAGCAAGTCCACTGTGCCGGCGGCCTCCGTCCAACTGGAGGCGCCGGACAATATGTTGGAGGCGCTCCAAGGCGCCTCCATCGACGAGGAGCACCATGCTATTATGAGTGCGGTGGTCCAGAAGGTTCAGTCCGCCAAGAGCGGACTGACTGAAGCTTGTACTAGCCTTTTGACAGGCTTTGAGGTAAGTAAAGAATGTGTAAATAATATTACCGCATAGACAGTAGCCCCTGATGCTCTGTTTGGCGTTCGGGAAGAAAAGCCGAATAGAGGATCAAATAAAACTCACAGGAGTCTAACAAAAGGAGTCAATATGCGTATGCAGGCTTCTCTGCTTGCGTCCGCCGCACTGACTGCGGAAGTGGACACGCTAAAGCAAAACCTCGAGCGGTCCGAGCAAGAGCTCGGTCGTGCCAAGAAGCAGCTCGAGGACAATGAAGGTAAGAAATAACATGTAAATATATATAAAAAGGTGCAATTGCAAAGAATGATAGGATTATCGTGGCTATTTTAGGGGCCACGTCTGAAGTGGCGACCCTTAAGCAGGCGCTGGTCAAGGCCGAGAAGAGGGCGGCCTCGGAGCGCGCCGAGCGAGAGAAGTATGAGGCCGAGGTTGGCAAGGTGCGGCAAGAGCTCCAGGCTCTCATGGAAAAACATGAGAGTTTGGAGCTTGACTCAAAGACGCGAGCGTCCGAGCTCGCGGTGGCTATTGAAAACGCCAAGTCTGCCAAGGCCGAATCCCAAAAGACCCTCCAGGAGTTGGATGAGGTGAAGAAGATAGCGGCGGGTAAGGCATTCTTTATGCAAAGCAAACACATAAGCGTGAGTTACTTGTTACTTACCCGAATCCGGAGCTCTCCAGGAGCATTCGCAGATCTTCCCCGGAGTGTCTCCGATGCCGCCGCATTCTACCGAGCCGAAGAGGGCAGCTCGACAGAGTCTGGTCTCAGTATAATGAGGCCGGACACCCCGTGCCCCTGAGCGACCAGCTGAAGCAACTGGTCGAGCTCCACAAGGCGGCCGAACAGGCCATGAAGGGCCTCATTGTTCGGCTGTGGCCTGGAGGGGCTCTGCCTGGGAGCTATTTCGGGCTGGTGCGGCGGTTGGTGGAGGCCTGTCCAATGCTCGAAGTCATCAAGCGCTCCGTCTGCATTGAAGGTGCCCGTAGGGCCCTTGCCCGTGCTAAGGTGCACTAGGGCAAGCTGGATGCGGAGAAGCTGGTGAAGGACGGGCCACTGCCAGGGAAAGAGCATCGCAAGCCCGAGAATTACTATAAGGATGTTCTGAAGGGTTCCCGCCTTGTGGTGGATGAATGTTCTAGGGATGTAATTTTTGAGTGAACTTGCTCGTTTTATCCTGTGTGCTGAAAACTTGTTTATATGTGCTAAGCAATGCTGTTGGAATTTAAAATATTACCTTCTGTGCGGCTGTTTATCAATTCTGAGAGATGGCGAGTCGTCGGCTTCTGCCCCCATGCCGCTAGTGCTGGGGTGTTCGGGGATAAATCCGAGCGCTCTTTTTCCCATGTTTGTGTCCTTCGAGGGAGGCGCTTAGCCCAACGAACAAGGCAATCGGACTATAATGCGTGAACACTCTCACTTAGCAATAGAATTCTATAATTTTAAATTTCGGCGAAGCCCCTGGTATTCGGAAG
This sequence comes from Triticum urartu, assembly GCF_003073215.2. Lineage (NCBI taxonomy): Eukaryota > Viridiplantae > Streptophyta > Magnoliopsida > Poales > Poaceae > Triticum > Triticum urartu. The sequence goes on from NC_053024.1 coordinate 237,843,594, forward strand.
ACCAAGTTCGGGGCGCTACCCACGCCTTGGCCGGACAGAGCCGGCTCCTCGCCCTAAGCGGCATAAGTCTTTAGGGACTCGAAAAACCTCTCGAACAGCGACCAACTCTCGCTTCATCATGACAATCAGTTTTAGCTTTCTCCACTGAGGTGCTCGACCCAGCTCAACTGGGGCACAATCGCAGTGGTTCTCCTAGTGCTACCTTAGCCGATATAGCGGAACGTAAGGCACCAAAACATAGGAGCCGGGCAAACCCAACTATTGACCCAAGACATGATTCGGAGCCGATGCATATAATGCTATAAGTTCGGGGTGCCGCACTTGTTAAAGTGTTCGGACTTCTCACACCATATTGAGGGGTACTAAAGCCCCTGGCGTATTTTGGCCGTACCAACGTGTACAGGTGCAACATGTGTTAAGGAACATACATAAAAAAAGAAAAAAGGTAATGCAAAAATAGACGAAAGCTATGCATTGTTTATTAAAAAGGGCTGCCATCAAAGCAGAACGATACAAATAATGTGATAAGTGGAAGGTTGGACTAGTTAACATGTCCGTTCCAGGGGCAAGCTGCGGAATAATATGCAGAACAGGTATACTGCTCGTGATAGAGACCACCTGGGAGTTCCGTACTGCGGCGTGGCTTGTCTGCTTCCCTGGTTCTTGCATCGTTTGTGCGGCAATTGAACTGCCGAATAGGCCTTCCGAAGGATGGAGTCCTGAAAGTAAGAGAAAAATAAAAAAATCGACAGCCCCTGGTACGGTTTAAGCCGTATTTTGGGCGTGCCGTGATGGTGCCCCTCCCCCTGTACCCATGGTATCTCTAGGGCATAGTTATGGACGTGAAGTACTGGCGTCGCCTTTTTGCGAGGGTTGGAGTTGGGGCCGCATTTCTACGCCTGCTCGGATCATGCCAGGCGGTCTTGTTGTAGGTTACGCCGGGCGCGCTTTGACGGTGTCCGGTCGTTTATTGGCCGGACTGGAGAACTGCCTGGAGAGGCTGCTTTGTACTTCCGCTGCAAGGGCCGCCGTGTGCTCCTCCGTTCGGAGGGAGCGTTCGGTGTTTCCATTGATCGTAATTACTCCTCGAGGGCCAGGAATCTTGAGCTTAAGGTATGCGTAGTGCAGTACCGCATTGAACTTAGCGAATGCGGTTTGCCCGAGCAGTGCATGATAACCACTGCGAAACGGGACTATGTCGAAGATTAACTCCTCGCTTCGGAAATTATCCAGAGATCCAAAGATCACTTCAAGTGTAACTGAGCCTGTACAGTTGGCCTCTACACCTGGTATTACGCCTTTAAAGGTCATTTTGGTGGGCTTAATCCTCGAGGGATCTATGCCCATTTTCCGCACTGTATCCTGGTAAAGCAGGTTCAGGCTGCTACCGCCGTCCATAAGGACTCTAGTGAGATGAAATCCGTCAATGATTGGGTCTAGGACCAATGCGGCGAATCCGCCATGACGGATGCTAGTGGGATGGTCCCTTTGATCAAAGGTGATCGGGCAGGAGGACCATGGGTTGAACTTTGGGGCAACTGGCTCTACCGCGTATACGTCCCTTAACGCGCGCTTCCGCTCCCTTTTGGGGACGTGGGTTGCGTATATCATGTTCACCGTCCGCACTTGTGGGGGAAAACCCTTCTGTCCACTGTTGTTCGGTGGCCGGGGCTCCTCGTCGTCATCGCTATGCAGCCCCTTGTCTTAATTTTTGGCGTTTAACTTGCCTGCCTGCTTGAACACCCAACAATCCCTGTTGGTGTGTTGGCCGGCTTTTCGGGGGTGCCATGTATTTGGCACGAGCAGTCGAGTATTCGGTCCAAACTGGACGGGCCCCTAGGATTCCTTTTGAATGGCTTTTTCCGCTGACCGGATTTAGAGCCTCTGAATCCGGCATTAACTGTCGTATCCTCAGCATTGTCGCCGTTAATGCGGCGCTTCTGCTTGTTGCGACGCGACCTGCCACTACTGTCCCTGGTGTCCGAATTACCAGGGTTTTTGGTCATATTGTTGCTACGAGCAAGCCAGCTGTCTTCTCCCGTGCAAAAGCGGGTCATGAGTGTCGTGAGTGCTGCCATAGATTTCGGCTTTTCCTGTCCAAGGTGCCGGGCCAGCCATTCGTCACGGATATTGTGCTTGAAGGCTCCTAGGGCCTCAGCGTCTAGACAGTCAACTATTTGATTTTTCCTTGTTAGGAACCGTGTCCAGAATTTCCTGGCCGATTCCTCTGGCTGCTGAGTTACGTGACTTAGGTCGTCGGCGTCTGGGGGTCGCACATAAGTGCCCTGGAAATTGTCGAGGAATGCGGCTTCCAGGTCCTCCCAACAACTGATTGATCCTTTTGGCAAGCTGTTAAGCCAATGCCGAGCTGGTCCTTTAAGCTTGAGTGGGAGGTATTTGATGGCGTGGAAATCGTCGCCACGGGCCATGTGGATATGAAGGAGATAATCCTTGATCCATACCGCAGGATCTGTTGTGCCATCATATGATTCGATGTTTACGGGTTTGAAACCCTCGGGGATTTGATGATCCATTATTTCGTCTGTTAGCAGAGTGGGTGTGCGGCGCCTCTGTACTGGGCTATATCATGACGTAGCTCCAATGAGCCTTGTCTGCTGTGTTCGGCCCCGCCGAATTTGTGGCCGGCGTGACGGTTACCGTCTCGAGCCGTGGGGCGCCCACGCGATCCGTAGATCGATCTTGTTTGCCTTGCCTAGTCCTCCAACATGTCTTGTAAGTCTGGCACATATTCTCATGCCTTGGTATGGGGTGCGGCTTGAGTGGAGGGCCGGGAGGCCTCTCTGTCGCGACCACGAGGTGGCCGGTCGGCCGCATCAAGTGCTTCCTCCTCTAATCGGGGTAGCAACCTGCACTTTGGGTAGCTCTTGGAGGGGCGTTTGAGTTTATGCTCTTCGGTCGCAAGGACTTCGGTCCATCTGTCGACTAGCAAATCTTGATCAGCTCTAAGTTGTTGCTGTTTTTTCTTGAGGCTTCTTGCCGTGGCCATAAGCCTGCGTTGAAAACGCTTTTGCTTGACGGGATCCTCTGGCACGATGAATTCATCATCGTCGAGGCTTGCCTCGTCTTCAGAGGGAGGCATATAATTATCGTCCTCGACCTCTCTGTCTGCCACTCTCTCATGAGGGCTGGTTTCTCCATCCTCCTGTGCTAAATCTTGCTGGAGGGGGTTTTCTTTGGCGCTTTCCGAAGTATTATTATCTCCCGTGCTAGAATCACCGTGTTTGTTTTGGCAGGATTTTGAGCGGCGCCGCTGACGCCGGCGCTTAGGCTGTTTCTTGGAGGGGTCATCCTCCGCTGTTCCATCGCCATCTCCCTCTTTTGCGGTGTCCACCATGTATATGTCATATGACGAGGTGGCTTTCCAGGGCCTAGTAGGCGCTGGTTCTTCATCATCTCCTTCATTGGCGTCCATACCGTTGATATCTTCAGAGTCGAAGTCGAGCATGTCGGTTAAGTCGTCGACAGTGGCTACAAAGTGGGTGGTAGGTGGGATTTGAATTTCTTCATCGTCCATACCCCAACCTTGCTGATCGTAGTCCGGCCAGGGCTCTCCTGATAAAGAGAGAGACTTCAGTGACTTCAGGATATCGCCGAAAGGCGAGTGCTGAAAGATGTCCGTGGCAGTGAACTCCATGATCGGCGCCCAATCGGATTCGATCGGCAGGGCCGCAGAGGGTTCGGAGTCCGGAGAGGAGTCTGGCTCCTTGGAGTCACGAGTCTCGTAGAGTACGGGGCTGGTGCTTGGCTCAATCACCGTTGGGGTCGCAGCCCCCAAGGTGACGTCCAACCGCCCATCCTCGATCGGCGCAGTTGGCTCTGAATTAAGGGTCGGAGCCGATGCGGGTGCGGCCTCCAGGGCACTGTTCGGCGGTAGAGTTAGATCATGCTCGTCGTGACAGTGCGGCGCGTTCAGCAGTGGATCGAATCCGTTGAAGATCAAGTCCCCGCGGATGTCAGCCGTGTAGTTTAAACTTCGAAATCTGACCTGACGGCCAGGGGCGTAGCTTTCGATCTGCTCCAGATGGCCAAGCGAATTGGCCCGCAGTGCAAAGCTGCCGAAGACGAAGATCTGCCCGGGGAGGAAGGTCTCACCCTGGACTGCATCGCTATCGATGATCATAGGAGCTATCGAGCCTGACGGCGACGACACAGAGGAACTCTCAATGAAAGCACCAATGTCGGTGTCAAAACCGGCGGATCTCGGGTAGGGGGTCCCGAACTGTGCGTCTAGGCCGGATGGTAACAGTAGACAAGGGACATGAAGTTTTACCCAGGTTCGGGCCCTCTCAATGGAGGTAAAACCCTACGTCCTGCTTGATTAATATTGATGATATGGGTAGTACAAGAGTAGATCTACCACGAGATCGAGGAGGCTAAACCCTAGAAGCTAGCCTATGGTATGATTGTTGATGTGTATGTTGTCCTACGGACTAAAATCCTCCGGTTTATATAGACACCGGATAGGGTTAGGGTTACATAGAGTCAGTTACAATGGTAGGAGATCTGTATATCCGTATCGCCAAGCTTGCCTTCCACGCCAAGGAAAGTCCTATTCGGACACGGGACGAAGTCTTCAATCTTGTATCTTCATAATCCAGGAGTCCGACTGAAGGTATAGTCCGGCCATCCAGACACCCCCTAATCCAGGACTCCCTCAGAGGGGAGCTCGACGGAAAAGTTGTTCTGGTCTCAGTATATTGGGACCGAACACCCAATGCCCTTGAGTGACCAGCTGAAGCAATTGGTCGAGCTTCACAAGGCGGCCGAACAGGACATGAGGGGCATTGTAGTCCGGATGTGGCCCGGCGAGCCCCTGTCCGGTAGCTACTTCAGTCTGGTGAGGCGACTTGTGGATGCCTGCCCACGGCTTGAAGTCATCAAGCGGTCCATCTGCATCGAGGGTGCGTGCAGGGCTTTTTCCGGGCGAAAGTGCACTGGGCGAAGATGGACGCCATGAAGCTGGTGAAGGAGGGGCCGCCGGAGGGCAAGGAGCATTGCTGCCCCGAGATGTATTATGAGAGTGTCCTGAAGGGTTCCCGCCTTGTGGCGGATGAATGCGCCAAGTATGTAATTTTTTAATGAACATGTTCATGATAATGTGAAATGTGTTCATCTGCGCTATGCAACACTTTTTTAATTTAAAATATTACCTTATGTGTGTCCGTTTATAAAGTCTAAGAGTTGGCCAGTCGTCGGCTTCTGCCCCCATGTAACTAGTACTGGGGTGTTCGGGATAAACCTGAGCACTCTTTACCCCAATTTTGGGTCCTTCAAGGGAGGTGTTCAGCGCAACGAACCAGGCAATCGGACTATAAGGCTTTATCACTCTCACTTAGCCATAGAAGTCTACAAATTTAAATTTTGGCGAAGCCCCTAGTATTCGGAAGGCCGAATTTGGGGCGCTATACACGCCTAAGCCGGACAAGGCCGACTCCTCGCCCGAGGCAGAAAAAGTCTTGAAGGACTTGAGACCTCTCGAACAGCGACCAGTCTCTCGCCTTATCATGATAGTCAGTTTTCGGCTTTCTCTACTGAGGTGCTCGTCCGGAAGAACCGGGACACAATTGCAGTAGTTCTCCCACCGCTACCTTAGCCGATATAGCAGAATGTAAGCTACCAAAGCATGGGAGCTGGGCAAACCCAACTATTGACCCAAGACATGATTCGGAGCTGATGCATATAGTGCTATAAGATCGGGGTGTCGCACTATCGAAAGTGTTCGGACTTCTCGCGCCGTATTATGGGGTAAACGAAAGCCCCTGGCGTATTGACCGTCCCCGAATATATGGGTGCAGATTGTCGTAAATGGACATAAAGGAAGAAAAAAATAATGAATAATGCAATAATAGACTAATGCTATGCATTGTTATTTAAATAATACGTCAAATCTTACTGGTACAGGTAGTGCAATAAGCAGAAAGTAGGACTATTCGAAATGTCCTATCCAAGGGCAAGCTGCGTATGGATTGTAGAAAGCGGGTATTATTATTAGAGACCACCTGGGGGTTCCCATGTACATCTTAGCTTCTTGCCGCCTTGGTTGTTCCTTCCCGTAATGTGTCCGGCAATCATACTGCCGGAAAGGGCTTCCAGAGAGTTAGGCCCTGAAAGAGAAAAGAAATGATAAAGATATACAGCCCCTAGGGCGATTAAGCCGCATTGTGGGACGTGCCCTGATCGTGCCCCCGCCTATGTCCATGGTATTTTCAGTGCGTAATTATGTACGCGCGGCAGAGACTTGACTGGGACTGGGATGGGGGCCAAATTGCTAGGCGAGCTCTTAACGTGCCAGGCGATCCTATTGCAGTTTACTCCAGACACGCTTGAAGGTGTTCGGGGGCTGTATCGCCAAATTAGTGGTTTGCCTTGAATGGCTGCTTTGTGCTTCTGCTGCGAGGGCCGCAGTGTGCTCTTCCGTGTGGAGCGAGCGTTCTGTGTTTCCATTCACTGTTATGACCCCCTGAGGTCCTGGCATCTTGAGCTTGAGGTATGCGTATTGCGGTACTGCATTGAATTTTGCAAATGCAGTTCGTCCGAGCAGTGCATGATAGCCACTGTGAAACAGGACGATGTCGAAGATTAACTCCTCGCTTCGGAAGTTGTCCAGTGATCCGAAGACCACTTCCAGTGTGATTGAGCCCGTGCAATGGGCCTCTACACCTGGGATGATGCCCTTAAAGGTGGTTTGGGTGGGTTTGATCCTCAAGGGATTGATGCCCATTTTTCGCATTGTATCCTGATAGAGCAGGTTCAGGCTGCTGTCGCCGTCCATAAGGACTCGAGTGAGGTGAAATCCGTTGATGATGGGGTCTAGGACCAGTGCGGAGGATCCACCATGATGGATACTAGTGGGGTGGTCCCTGTCGTGGTTCTAAGTCTGACAGTAGAATGGGGGGTAGGAATGTAGAGGCAAGATCCTAGCTATGGAGGAGTTGTACACAGGAGTTTTACGAGTTCAGGCCCTTCTCGGAGGAAGTAACAGCCCTACGTCTCGGAGCCCGGAGGCGGTCGACTGGATTATATGCGTGTGTGTGCTACAGAAAGTGCGAACCCCTGTTCCTGTGGAGGGGGTGCCTTAAATAGAGTGCGCCAGGACCCCAGCCAGCCCACGTCACAGAGGGTTTAAGGCACATAAAGATGGGGGCGTTACTAGTAACGCCTGCAATAAAGATACATAATGACCATTAAAGCTATGACTTAATTCTCGACCGTTGCAGAGTGGAGTGGCTCTAGATCTTCTTCTAGTCGAGTGATTATCTGTACAGTCGAGTGTCTTCAGGATTGTCGAGTGGAACATAACTTCATGGTCGAGTGGATGATGATTTTTCTTCGAATGCCCCTGGTATCTTTACGGATGTCCTTGGGGAGGGTATCTTGAACAGATCCATGACCCTACCCTAGGTACATAGCTTCATCATTAGCCCCTGAATGGATCAGGGTTTGAGTGAGGAAGGAGTTAAGAACACTTCCGACTCATTTTTCGTGCTATGAGTATATCTTGCTCTGGATCAATGAACTAAGGGGATAACACCAGCTTCTTTTTCAGTTGCCTTGGTCCATTCTTAGTTTTTGTCGAGTGAACTTTTACGATAGGGTTCTGGATGACGATGCGGAGGATGTTTTCTGTCTGACAAGTTGTTCTACTGTCCGCGGATTTCGCAAGATTCGAATTTTGGGAAGCGCGCCGGACGGGCGAGGCCGTGGTAATCGGGACGGATTAGGCAGGTCGCCTCAATTCCCGCACCACCTTTTTCGCCACGTATCACGCGCGCGACTGTTGCGGGATTTGTTTAGATCGTCCGGGCCTACAAGTCAGTCACTCGGAAGTGACCTTATAAAAGGCGCCGAACCGGGCTTTTGAACAGTGCGCCCTCATTCACTTTCTTCTTCCTCAGATTTCTCCGCTGCACCCGCTTCCGCTCTCGGCGTCGTAGCCTGGCTCGGACTCGATCCGCCGCCATGGGAAAGGAGAAGACGGTGGCGTTGGAGCACGCAAAGAAGGCGACCGCGAAGGCAAAAGGAAAGAGGACCAGCTGGGGCGGGTCCTCGTCAAGGTCTGGCCTGCCGCCGGGCTGGATCCAGGGCGATTGGATACGCTCGACGATCAGCCAGGACGACCTCAACGACCTGGTTGAGGGAGGATTGATCCCCCACGAGTCGGCGCGGCTCCCGGGGAACGAGACTGAGCCGCGACCGCTGGAGGGTGAGTGTGTTCTCCTCGCCACCCATGTCGACCATGGGTTCTCTTTGCCTCCCCATCCTTTCTTTCGTGGCTTTTTAAACTTCTTCGGGGCTCAACTCCACCACTTCACTCCAAACACTATAGTGTATCTTGTTGCCTTTGTGTCGATGTGTGAAAATTTCTTGGGTTGCCGACCGCACTGGGGTCTATTCAAGCACATATTCACCTGCAGCTCTCAGTCGGTCAAGAAGGCCAACCTGAGTGACGAGAGGACGCACGTGATTCAGATGTGCGGGGGCCTTGGAATCCAAATGAGGAATAAGAGCACCTTCCCAGCTATGATCCTTCCTGACTTGGTCCGGGGCTGGCAATCGACCTGGTTTTACTGTAAGGACCAGCCGACCCCGGGTCAGTCGACTGGACTTCCCCCCTTTTCATTGGCTCAAGTGGAGAAGCCCTCCTCCCTGAGGGTGATCCCGGAAGAGAAGGCGCAGGTGAAGGCGTTAGTCGAGCGGGTCGTCCAACTTTTTCGTGACGGGGTGACTAGAATGGACCTGCTGGAGGTCTTTCTCAGTCGACGCATCCAACCACTTCAAGCCCGTGACCATCCGATGTGGATGTACTCGGGACTCGAGGACTCCACTAGGATCCACCAGGAGGACGTTAGTGAAGACACGGTGGAGAAGTGGCTGAGAGGAATCACCGGCAACAAAGATAATCCCCGGGGGTCTAGGAGGGTGATTCCATTCGACCACTAGCGCCAGCGGAACAGGTATGATTCTGCTTTGCCAAGTATCTGCCCGATTCACTGTGTAACACCTTGTTGACGATCGACTGTATTTCTTTCGTTCATTGTCTTTTCAGGCTCTTATTGATATGTACTCGATGCCCAATGGAGTGCAGAAGCAAGACGTCGAGGAAGGGGCGAGCGGGGGCGAGAGTGGCGAGTGGCACTCGGATGCGGAGGAGGACGAGGAGAGCGACGACTCGAGTGATGACGAGGAGGTCAACTCGCCTCCTCGCAGAGAGAGAAGATCCAAGCACGCTTAAGACCCGGCGAGCATCCCGGTCCTTGCGGCTGCACCGACTGGGCCATCTTCGAAGCGCCCTCGGATGTCTTCGCCAGCGCCAATTGAGAAGATATCGAAACAGCCCAAGATTGTGCCGCCTCCTGCGCCAAAAGCATCGAAAGCCACCTCCTGTAAACCACTGAAGGCTTTGCCCAGAATCAAAGTGACTGTCCCCACCATCTCCGGCTAAATATCTAATCTGCTCCTTTGGTCGACTCGAGCAACAGAGCGTAACCGACTGAATGTTGACATTTGCAGTGCTGCTTCATCTGGAACTTCTTCCTACCAATATCGAGATGAGGAGATGGAAGACGCGGTTACCTCCAACCCAGGTAAAAACTCTTATGATCTTGTTCTTGATTACTTGGTCGATTAAATTCTAGCGATTCACTTGGGGTCGACTGATTTCTCTGCAGCTCCACCCAACATCATCGATCTTCCAGATGATGATGAAGATGTGGCCCCTAGGCCCAGAAAGAACAAAAAAGTAGCGGTTGGCAAGACGTCTCAGCAGGGACCGACGACCACACCAACCGCCCGGCAATCTGAAGACGCAGGCGGGGCCTCTGTAACTTTTGTTGTACCATTGTCGAGTGAGCGCCCTACACCGTCGACTGAACCGGTGTTCCCTTCAGTCGTCCAACCTCACGCTTTGGAGCTCCAAGCTGCCGCACCTGGGTCGTCTGCCCCCTTCTTCACCAACTACCATGTTCCGGAAAAAACCAGTCGGACGCGGCTGCGGAAGCCATCCGTCCGGCTAACGTGATGATGGAGCGGATGAAGACAGTGCACGAGCATAGCCAGGATGCTTACGACGCCAGCGCTGCTCTCCGGGCCAATGTCCAGGTAAGTAAACTTTCGACTGACCTTGTTCTATTAGGATATGCTACCCGAAATATTTTTTCATACAATCTCTTATCGCTTGCGTCGAACCTGTACACCCACTGGGTGTTTTGTTGCCTTTGGTATTTGCACTCTTCCACTTGGTTTGGGTGAGTAGGATCTGAATCGGTGGGGGCACGCTAAGTGCACCCACTGGGTGTAGTCCCCGAGACCGCAGTCGACTGTGGGCAGTCGACTGGGGTCTGAGTTCTTTTTCCTTTCTTTTCTTCCACTCGACCCGGGCGGACCGGTCGAATGAGATCTGAACCAGTGGGGGCACGTCAAGTGCACCCACTGGGTTTAGTCCCCGAGACCGCGGTCGACTGCTGGCAGTCGACCGGGGTCTGAATAGTTTTTTTTTGACTTGACCTGGGCGGACCAGTCAAGTTGGATCTGAATCAGTGGGGGCACGCCAAGTGCACCCGCTGGGTGTAGTCCCCGAGACCGCAGTCGACTGCGGGCAGTCGGCTAGGGTCTAAGTAAACTTTTTAAGTTTTATTCACTCGGAAGTAAATAACCTTTGATCTTGTCGATTGACACGTCTTTTACCTCCTGCAGAAATCTTGTTCTCTCATTTCTAAGTTTGCCGAGTTTGAGGAGAAGCAGAGGCAACTCAACCTCGACTTGGAGTTGGCCCGACAAAAGTTGAAGAAAGCCGAAGATGAAGCTGCTGGTATGGAAGGTAGCTGCCTGTCGACTGTTCATGTTGATCATCTTTTAAGATATTTCTTTGATCTCTTGTTTGATCTGATTGCTTCTTTTGCAGAGAAAATGAGGTTAGCTCTGGAGAAGAAGGACTTGGATCTTGTAGCTGCACAGAAGGAAGCTCAAGACAAGACTGCTCTTGCAGACTAGAAGCTGGCTTCGGTCGGAGCGTTGGAAGGGGAGGTGAACAAGCTGAAGTCCTGTCTCAATGAGTCTAACCGAGAAGTAAGTCATCTGAAGAAGTATAAGATTGCCCTGAATGAGAAGCTGGAGTCTACGGTCCGCAAGAGAAATGACACGGAAGCCTATCTGAGAACTCTTGCCAAGAAGCTCTATCTTATGCTGGAAGGTACTCCTTTTGATCCGACTACTTTGCTGCTTGCAAGTTAATCCTGTCCAGTCGATTCACTAATTCTTTGACTACAGAATTCTGCCAAAACTTTGACAAGGAAACCGGAAGGATCGAGACTGGTCTAGACCCTATCGTTTCTCCGGTCTGCGACGAGACTGCCATGAACGTGCTTCAACTGGAATCCCGTGTCGCCAGCGTCACAAGTTATCTCGCACGCCTGAAGATAGCAGTTTCACGGATCGACTCATCACTCTGGCCAGGGGCGATGCTTCAAAATGACCTGGAATCTCTAATGGCTCGGCTCAACGAGATCCCTGGTCGAGTGCAAGAATGGAAGAAGTCCTCTGCCCGGTGTTGTGCTGACATGGCATTGTCTTTGGTCAGAGTCCACTGCAAGGAAGCTCGCGAAGACAAGCTGGCGGCGATCAAGGTCGCCAACACCAAAAGGCACAACTTCCAGTCCTTTATGGAGACTTTCATCGCTGCTGCCACTCGGATCGCGGATGGAATCGACTTGGACGAATTCGTCGAATCTTCCAGCCCTCCTCCTGCCGAGTGAACAAACTATGAGATTTAAACATGTCTTAAATTTGCCTCAGAATGCCGAGTGGTTGCTGTAACCATTAAACTCCTTCGGGCTTGATGCTCGAATACTTTTGATTTGTTGCTTGGAACTTTAGGATTTATCCAAATTGCTTTTGAGTATACTTGCGGTTGCTTTTGGGATCTGCTCCATTGTATATGTGGTGTAGCTCGGAGGAGTAGGTTGCAGTTGACCTGCGCCTCGCCGTCCTTGCGGACAAGGATGGAGCGCACGTTGTACTTGTGGCGTAGCTCCAAGGAGAAGGTTGCAGTCGACCTGCGCTTCGTCGTCCTTGCAGACAAGGATGGAGCGTACGTTGTATTTGTGGCGTAGCTCGGAGGAGAAGGTTGCAGTCGACCTACGCTTCGTCGTCCTTGCGGACAAGGATGGAGTGTACGTTGTATTTGTGGCGTAGCTCGGAGAAGAGGGCCGCGGTCGACCTGCACCTCGTCGTCCTTGCGGGTAGGGATGGAGCGTACGTTGTACTAGTGGTGCAGCTCTTAGGGAAAGGATTTTACAAACTTAGGCGAGTACTGGACTGTAGCTAAGCCCCCGAGTGGGAGGATTGCTCACCACTCAGTAGGATTTTACAAACTTAGGCGAGTACTGGACTGCAGCTAAGCCCCCGAGTGAGGGGATTGCTCACCACTCGGTAGGATTTTAAAAACTTAGGCGAGTACTGGACTACAGCTAAGCCCCCGAGTGGGAGGATTGCTCACCACTCAGTAGGATTTTAAAAACTTAGGCGAGTACTGGACTGCAGCTAAGCCCCCTGAGTGGGAGGATTGCTCACCACTCGGTAGGATTTTACGAACTTAGGCGAGTACTGGACTGCAGCTAAGCCCCCGAGTGAGGGGATTGTTCACCACTCGGTAGGATTTTAAAAACTTAGGCGAGTACTGGACTACATCTAAGCCCCCGAGTGGGAGGATTGCTCACCACTCGGTAGGATTTTACGAACTTAGGCTAGTACTGGACTGCAGCTAAGCCCCCAAGTGAGGGGATTGCTCACCACTCGGTAGGATTTTAAAAACTTAGGCGAGTACTGGACTGCAGCTAAGCCCCTGAGTGGGAGGATTGCTCACCACTCGGTAGGATTTTACAAACTTAGGCGAGTACTAGACTGCAGCTAAGCCCTCGAGTGGGAGGATTGCTCACCACTCGGTAGGATTTTAAAAACTTAGGCGAGTACTGGACTGCAGCTAAGCCCCCGAGTGGGAGGATTGCTCACTACTCGATAGGATTTTACAAACTTAGGCAAGTACTGGACTGCAGCTAAGCCCCCGAGTGGGAGGATTGCTCACCACTCGGTAGGATTTTACAACCTTAGGCGAAACGGATTCGCGGCTAAGCCCCCGAGTGAGAGGCTTGCTCATCATTCGGATTTTCTTTCGAACTTAGGCGAAACGGATTCACGGCTAAGCCCACCCACTGGGGGATTTCAGAGGTAAATAAAAACAACAACAATCGTGCGAGAAGACTGTAGAGCTCTTGTCTTTGATGAAAAAATTACAAAGGTATTTCTTATTACATTTTATTTGAACGAGTGCTTAAGTATAAAAGGGGCGGAGCAGCTCCGCGTTCCAAGCCCGTGGCTCGTCCTTTTAATGCTCGACGCTGTAAAGATGGTATGCTCCATTGTGGAGAACTCTGGTGATGATGAAGGGGCCTTCCCAAGCAGGGGCGAGCTTGTGTGGTTTCTGTTGATCCACTCGAAGAACCAAGTCTCCCTCTTGAAAGGTTTGACCCCTCACGTTTCTGGCATGGAATCGACGCAAGTCTTGCTGATAAATGGTCGACCGGATCAAGGCCATCTCTCTTTCCTCCTCTAAGAGATCGACTGAATCTTGTCGGGCCTGTTCTGCTTCCTCTTCGGAGAAGAGCTCGACTCGGGGTGCGTTGTGGAGCAGGTCACTTGGCAGGATAGCCTCGGCTCCATAGACCAAAAATAAAGGAGTTCGTCCAATCGATCGATTGGGAGTTGTCCTCAAACCCCAAAGAATTGACGGAAGTTCATCGACCCAAGCGCCTACTGCGTGTTTGAGATCACGCATTAGTCAGGGTTTCAGTCCTTTGAGAATTAGGCCATTCGCTCTTTCTGCTTGTCTGTTCGACTGCGGGTGAGCGACTGAAGCATAGTCGACTCGTGTGCCTTGAGAAGCGCAGAAAGCTCTAAACTCATCAGAATCGAAGTTCGACCCGTTGTCAGTGATGATGTTGTGTGGAACTCCATATCCGAATGTCAATTCTCTGATAAAACTGACAGCGGTGCTGGCTTCAAGATTCTTGATAGGTTTAGCTTCAATCCATTTGGTAAACTTGTCGACTGCTATGAGCACATGAGTGAAGCCGCTCCTACCAGTTCTCAGTGGTCCAACCATATCCAATCCCCAAACAGCAAAGGGCCAGACGAGGGGAATGGTCTTCAGGGTTGACGCTGGCTTGTGAGACATGTCAGAGTAAAACTGGCAGCCTTCACATCTGTCGACTATATCTTTCGCCATTTCATTTGCTTGTGGCCAATAAAATCTGGCTCAATATGCTTTAGCCATGATGGCCCGAGAGGACGCATGGTGACCACAGGTCCCCGAGTGGATGTCGTTGAGGATCATTCGACCTTCTTCTGGCGTTATGCATCTCTGACCGACTCTAGTCACGCTTTCCCTGAACAGTTGTCCTCTTATCACAGTAAAGGCCTTGGATCGACGGACGATCTGTCGAGCCTCCTCGTCATCCTCTGGGAGTTCCTTCCTAAGGATGTACACAATATATGGCACTGTCCAGTCGGGAGTAATGACCAGAACCTCCATGATTAGATCGACCACGGCTGGGACCTCGACTTCAGTCGGATCTGTGGCGCTCTTAGGCTACGGGGGCTCTTTAGTAAAAGGATCTTCCTGAACTGTCGGTGTGTGAATATGTTCCAAAAACACATTGCTGGGAATGGCTTCTCTCTTGGAACCTATGTTTGCCAAATCATCGGCTGCTTGATTTTTCAGACGGGGTATGTGATGGAGCTCTAACCCCTCAAACTTCTTTTCCAACTTCCTCACTGCATTGCAGTAACCAGTCATAGCTGGGCTTCTAACATCCCATTCTTTCATCACTTGATTGACCACCAAATCTGAGTCGCCGTAAACCATGAGGCGACGGACGCCGAGTGAAATGGCCATACGTAACCCATATAGGAGTGCTTCATATTCTGCTTCGTTATTGGAGGAATCAAAGTGAATCTGGAGGACGTATCTGAGCTTGTCTCCTCGGGGGGGTACCAGTAACACCCCAACACCAGAACCGTTCAGCATCTTGGATCCATCAAAGAACATGGTCCAGTGCTCCGAGTGAACTTGAGTCGGCAGTTGTTGTTCGATCCACTCGGCGAGGAAATCTGCCACTGCTTGGGACCTAATAGCTTTCTTTGCCTCAAACTTGATATCTAAAGGAAGGAGTTCAATCGCGCATTTTGCCACTCGACCAGTTGCATCTCTGTTGTGCAGAATCTCCGACAATGGAGCGTCGCTAACAATTGTAACAGAGTGATCAGAGAAATAGTGTGCAACCTTCTTCGTGGTCATGTAAATCCCATAAACAAGCTTCTAATAGTGTGGATATCTCTGCTTTGACGGAGTCAAAACATCAGAAACATAATAAACCGGGTGCTGAACTTTATAGGCTTTTCCCTCTTCTTCCCGCTCGACCGTAAGTACTGTACTGACGACTTGTCCAGTGGCTGCTATATAAAGCAGTAAAGTCTCTTTGCTGATTGGGGCAGCAAGCACCGACTGGGTGGAAAGCAGGGCTTTTAGCTCTGCAAATGTTGCATCAGCTTCAGGAGTCCACTCAAACTTATCTGATTTCTTCATCAGTCGGTAAAGAGGCAGTGCCTTCTCACCGAGGCGAGAAATGAATCGACTTAGGGCGGCCAAACAACCAGTAAGTTTCTGGACATCATGCACATGCACAGGGCATTTCATCTGGAGTATGGCACCCACTTTCTCTGGGTTAGCGTCAATCCCTCATTCGGAAACAAGAAAACCGAGTAATTTTTCGCCTGGAACTCCAAACGTGCACTTTGATGGATTGAGCTTGATATCATACCTTCTGAGGTTGGCAAAGGTTTCAGCAAGGTCAGCCAGTAGGTCGGAACCTTTACGTGACTTGACCACAATGTCATCCATGTATGCTTCCACATTCTGACTGATCTGAGTGAGCAGGCACTTCTGAATCATCCGCATGAATGTGGCTCCAGCGTTCTTCAAACCGAATGGCATAGTGACATAACAGGAGCACCCAAATGGGGTGATGAAAGCTGTTTTTATCTCGTCGGATCCGTACAGACGGATCTGATGATACCCGGAATAGGCGTCCAAAAAGGACAAATGCTCACACCCCGCAGTCGAGTCGACTATTTGGTCGATGCGAGGGAGAGGAAAGTGATCTTTCGGGCAGGCCCGATTGATATGTTTGAAGTCGATGCACATGCAAAGTGAGTCGTCCTTCTTTGGGACCATGACAACATTAGCTAACCACTCGGAGTGGTAAATCTCATGGATAAACTCAGTTGCCAGAAGCCAAGCCACTTCTTCACTGATTGCCTTCCTCTTCTGTACGGCGGACCGTCGAAGATGTTCTTTGACTGGTTTCACTTTTGGGTCGACTCGCAAACGATGCTTAGCCAGTCCCCTGGGAACACCTGGCATGTTCGAAGGTTTCCATGCAAAGATGTCCCATTTCTCACGAAGGAACTGGATGAGCGCTTCTTCCTATTTGGAGTCAAGTGTTGTTGAAATGTGAGTCGGAGCAGCATTAGATCTGTCGGGTGAATGTGAATCGACTTGGTTTCGCCAGATGACTGGAATGCTGAATCCGAGGCAGGCTTCTTGGCTCGCAACAAAACACTCGGATCTGCATTTTTTTTGATATTCCTGCAATTCCGCTACGGCCATTTGTGCATCGGCGATCTTTGAGCCCTTCTGGAAGCACTCTTCCACCTTCTTTCGACTACCAGTGATCACCCCTTTGGGACCAGGCATCTTCAATTTGAGGTACACGTAACATGGTTGAGCCATAAAACATGCATAAGCTGGCCTGCCCATAATAGCATGATAGGCACTCTGGAAATCCACAACTTCAAATGTCAACTTTTCTTTGCGGTAATTCTTGGAATCACCGAACACTACATCAAGGGCGATCTGACTGAGTGATGTAGTCATCTTGCCGGGAATGACTCCATGGAAACTCATATTGCTTTCACTGAGTCTGGACATCAGAATGCCCATTCCTTTCAATGTCTCTGCATACAGTATATTCAGGCCACTACCACCATCCATCAGAACCTTAGTCAATCGGGTGCCTTCGACTACTGGGTCGACCACCAATGCTTGCCTCCCAGGGGTGGCTATGTGCGCTGGGTGATCGGACTGGTCGAATGTAATGGCAGTCTGAGACCACTTCAAATAACTGGGTGTCACCGGAGCGACCATACTCACTTCTCTATTGATGACTTTCAGTCGACTCTTACTCTCAACGTTAGCAAAAATCATCAGAGTGGAATTCACGTGGGGATAAACATCATCATCCTCTTCCTCGTCCTCAACCTTGTCTGCTTCTTTCTCCTTTTCCTTGGACTGTTTCTCTTGGAATTGCTGGATCAGGAGTCGACACTGTCGAGTGGTATGCTTCGGGTAAATGAAATTACCATCTTCATCTTTTTTGGTGTGAATGTGGCATGGTAAATCCAGCACATCATTTGCATCTTGATCTTTTACTTTCTTGGGGTTCCACGGCCCTTTGGGCTTCCCCTTGAACTTTCCTTGAGTCATGGCTAAGGCTTCACCAGGAGCGGTTGGCCCGGCTTTGCACTTCTGCTTCCGACTGGAGTTTCCTCCCCCGGTTTCGTGGGCGACTGTTTTGTGCTTGCCACTCCGGAGTCGGTCTTCTTCTTCACCGTTGGCGTACTTGGTGGCAATTTCCATCATCCGAGTCAGAGTCATATCTCCTGTCCGACCGAATTTCAGATTCAACTCCCGATATTTGACGCCCTCTTTAAAGGCACAAATTGCCTAATGATCAGACACATTCTCCATCGTGTGGTGCAATGTGATCCATCTCTGGATATAATCCCTCAAAGTTTCATTCGGTTTCTGAACGCAACACTGTAATTCTGTCAACCCTGCTGGCCGCTTGCAAGTACCTTCAAATGTCCTAACAAATACTCGAGCAAGATCTTCCCAAGTATAAATACTACCAGGTGCTAACTGATTCAACCATGCTCTGGCCGAGCCCTCCAGCATCAGAGGAAGGTGTTTCATGGCCACTTCATCATTGCCGCCACCAATCTGAACAGCCACTCGGTAGTCTTCAAGCCAAGTGTCAGGCTTGGACTCACCAGTGAACTTACTGACTCCAGTCACCAACCTGAAGTTGGGGGGAAATCACTGCAGCCCTGATGGCTCTGTTGAAGCACTCCAGACCTGAGACATGCACTCTGCTGCTGGTTGGTAGATCTCTGTCATGACCTTCTCGGTGAGCTCTGTTTCTCTCGACCAAGCCCTGAACGAGAATAGATCTCGCATCAAAGCCTGGCTCTCTGGGGTCGACTGGAATCCCTCGCCCAACACTGTGAGGGCGCCTGTCATCATGTTGCCGAGGCACGTATGACCCACTCCTTGGGGGAGGCGTGGGCACTCGACGACGATCATCGCAATCGATTTGGTGATCATACTGCTCACGGTTTCTGTACTGATCTCGTCGATCTCCACGTTCCTCACGCCTCAGGGGCGATCTTGGGCTGTGAGCCGACTGGACTGTGTCTGCAACCACGGATCTGCTGTGAATCCAATTCCGCGACTGAGATACTACTGTGTTCTGTTCACCCGCGGCTCGGAGCAAGGCCCGGATCTGCACCAAACCCCGACCAGCTTCTGACTGGGAAGGTTGAATTGATTCCGCTATTTGGGCCGCAGCTGCAAGATTCTAGATTGGAGTTCGGTATACCTGAGTCGGAGGCAGAAAAAGTTGACGTCGACTGGATTCGGGAGCACGCTGTCGAGCATGCTCGTCGAGTGCGCGCTGGAGGTTCTCCAGTCGAGTGCGCTCAGCCAAGTTGGCTAGGCGCGCCTCCTCCAAGGCCTGGGCCTCAAGGGTTTCTCCAACGATAGGAGTGTGAAGTGCATCCCTGTTCCGGCGGCGAAGTTCTTCTCTCCGCTGCGAAGAGAGGGGTTCGGGGCGGTACTCTTCATGAACACGTGACAGATCGCCGCCCCCATTGCCTCCGTCTTCACGGGTGAAGCCAGGAGGACTGCGTGGTCCATTGACCATCAAAACTTCCGCCGCAGGGTCGCTGCTGTCGCACTCGGATGCAGTCTCTACGGAGCCAGTCGATAGATCGAACAGGCCGTAGAGGGTTTCGTCGGGCCTGATTGCCGCAACTTGGGGGGTGGCCGACTGGCGAGCCACCGCATGCTTCACCCATCACTGAAGCCTCGATCGACCGGAACGTTTGCTCCGGCGGGCCGCAGGGAGGGGGGAAGCTACAGGAGCCGACCGATACTGGGTCAACGGCTGCCGCAGGAGGACGCCGCGGACGCACGCGCGAAAGTGCGTTGCCCCGCGGATGGGGAGTGCGTCGATGTCGAGTGGAGCCTCCTGAAGCCAACCGAAGTCGTCGGCGACAAACACGAGCGCGCCGAGATGAATCTCGCGGCCCTCAGCCAAACCTCCGCCTGAAACCATGATGAAGGGGATCGGAAAAATTGTAACTTCTCCAACAAGTCGCTAAGACACCGGACCCAAGGTGGGCGCCAACTGTCGTGGTTCTAAGTCTGACAGTAGAATGGGGGTAGGAATGTAGAGGCAAGATCCTAGCTATGGAGGAGTTGTACACAGGAGTTTTACGAGTTCAGGCCCTTCTCGGAGGAAGTAACAGCCCTACGTCTCGGAGCCCGGAGGCGGTCGACTGGATTATATGCGTGTGTGTGTTACAGAAAGTGCGAACCCCTGTGCCTGTGGAGGGGGGTGGCGTATATAGAGTGCGCCAGGACCCCAGCCGGCCCACGTCACAGAGGGTTTAAGGTACATAAAGATGGGGGCATTACTGGTAACGCCTGCAATAAAGATACATAATGACCATTAAAGCTATGACTTAATTCTCGACC
This sequence comes from Triticum urartu, assembly GCF_003073215.2. Classification (NCBI taxonomy): domain Eukaryota; kingdom Viridiplantae; phylum Streptophyta; class Magnoliopsida; order Poales; family Poaceae; genus Triticum; species Triticum urartu. Next base: position 237,863,545 of record NC_053024.1, read on the forward strand.
GTTGCAGAGTGGAGTGGCTCTAGATCTTCTGGTAGTCGAGTGATTATCTGTACAGTCGAGTGTCTTCAGGATTGTTGAGTGGAACATAACTTCATGGTCATGTGGATGACGATTTTTCTTCGAATGCCCCTGGTATCTTTAGGGATGTCCTTGGGGAGGGTATTTTGAACAGATCCATGACCCTACCCTAGGTACATAGCTTCATCAGTGCCCGCGATCAAAGGTGATCGGGCAAGCAGACCATGGGTTGAACTTTGGGGCGACGGGCTCCATCACAGATGTCCCTTAGTGCACGCTTCCGCTCCCTCTTGGGAATGTGGGTTGCGTATATCATGCTCACCATCTTCACTTGTGCGGGGAACCCCTTCTATCCTCCCGTGCTCGGTGTCCGGGGCTCCTCATCATCATCACTATGCAGCCCCTTGTCCTTGTTTTCGGCATTTAACTTGCCGGCCTGCTTGAACACCCAGCATTCTATGTTGTTGTGATTGGTTGGCTTGTCGGGGGTGCCGTGGATTTGACACGAGTGATCCAGTATGCGATCCAAACTGGACGGAGCCGGAGTACTTCTTTTAAATGGCTTTTTCCGCTGACCGGATCTAGAGCCTCTGAATCCGGCATTAACTGTCGTATCCTCGGTGTTATCGCCGTTATTGAGGCACTTTGGTCTGTTACGATGTTGTCTGCCATTGGCAACTTTGGTATCCGAAGTGCCTGGATTCCTCGATGTGTTATTGTTGCGAGCCAGCCAGCTATCCTCGCCCGCGCAAAAGCGGGTCATGAGTGTCGTGAGGGCTGCCATAGACTTCGGCTTCTCCTGGCCAAGGTGGCGGGCAAGCCACTCATCACGGATGTTGTTCTTGAATGCCGCTAGGGCCTCTGCGTCCGGATAGTCTAGAATTTGGTTTTTCTTAGTCAGGAACTGAGTCCAGAATTGTCTGGCCAATTCCCCTGGCTGCTGAGTTATATGGCTCAAGTCATCAACATCCGGTGGTCGCACATAAGTGCCCTGGAAGTTGTCAAGGAATGCGTCTTCCAGATCCTCCCAACTGCCAACGGAGTCTGCTGGCAAGCTATTCAGCCAATGCCGAGCTGGTCCTTTGAGTTTTAGTGGGAGGTACTTGATGGCATGTAGATTATCACCGCGAGCCATGTGGATGTGAAGGAGGAAATCCTCAATCCATACAGCGGGATCTGTTGTACCATCATATGATTCGATATTTACGGGTTTGAAACCCTCCGGGAATTCGTGATCCATAACTTCATCGGTGAAGCATAGGGGGGTGCGGCGCCTCTGTGCCGGGCTATATCACGACGCAGTTCATATGAGTCTTGTCTGTTGTATTCAGCCCGTCCAGATTTGCTTTTGGTGTATCCGGCACGACGATCATCGTCCCGTGTTGGCGCGCGTGCCCGTGACCCGTATATTGACCTTGCAAGTTTTGCCTTACTATCCAATACGTCTCGCAGGTCCCGTGTGTTGCCCCGGGCCTTCGTATTTTTGATTGAGTGGCGGCGGGGTGCAGGCTGAACTTCAGGCTGAAACACCTCTCTGGCTCGGCCACGCAGTGGCCGGTCAGCAGCATCGTACACTGGTGAATGAGGTTTCAATGCTTCCTCCTCAAGGTGAGGTATCAACCTGCGTTTTGGGTAACTCTTGGAGGGGCGCTCGAGTTCGTATTCCTCGGCTGCAAGGACTTCAGTCCATCTGTCTGCTAGCAAGTCTTGATCAGCTTGAAGCTGTTGTTGCTTTTTCTTCACGCTATTTGTTGTGGCCAGAAGCTGGCGCTTGAAGCCCTCCTGCTCGACGGGGTCCTCAGGCACGATAAATTCTTTGTCGCCGAGGCTCGCCTCGTCTTCGGAGAGAGGCATGTAATTGTCCTCCTCCGGTTCTCCGTCTGCTGCCTGCTTTGGAGGGCTAGCTTGTTCATCCTCCGGCTCTACATCGTGCTGGAGGGGATTGTGGTTGTCTTTGGCACTATCCGGAGTGTTATTATCTCCTGTGCCGGTATCACTACTTTTGCTGTGGCGGGACTTAGAGCGGCGCCGCTGACGTCGGCACTTGGGTTGCTTCTTGGAGGGGTCATCCTCTGCTGTCTCGTCGCCATTGCCTTCTTTAGGGGTGTCCACCATGTATATGTTGTATGATGAGGTAGCGGTCCAGCGCCCTGTGGGCGGTGGTTCCTGCTCGTCTCCTGCATCGTCATCCATACCGTCGATGTCTTCGGAGTCGAAGTCGAGCATGTCGGTTAAATCGTCGATAGTGGCTACTAAGTGGGTGGTGGGTGGGCAGCGAATTTCTTCGTCGTCCGCATCCCATTCTAGTCGGACATAGTTCGGCCAAGGTTCTCCTGACAGGGAGAGAGACTTTAATGAATTTATCACATCGCCGAAGGGTGAGTGCTGAAAGATATCCGCAGAGGTGAACTCCATGATTGGCGCCTAGTCGGATTCGATGGGCACGGATGCAGGCGGTTCGGAGTCCGTGGCCGGAGACGAATCCAGTGGTTTGGCGACATGGCTCTCGTAAGGGGTGAAGTCAGTATCCGGCTCCATCGCCACTGAGAGTGTGGCCTCCATGGAGGGGTCTATCCCTCCGTCCTTGGATGGCGCAATTTGCTCCGGATTGAAGGCCGGAGTAGTTGCAGATGCGATCTCCCGAACATTGTCCGACGACAGAGTTATGTCGTGCTCGTCGTGACTATGCGGTGCACCTAACACGGGCTCGAATCCGTCGAAGATCAAGTCTCCACGGATGTCGGTAGTGTAGTTTAAGTTTTCAAATCTGACCTGATGGCCAGGGGCGTAGCTCTCGATCTGCTCCAGATGGCCAAGCGAATTGGCCCGCAGTGTGAAGCCGCCGAATACGAAGATTTGTCCGGGGAGGAAAGCCTCACCCTAGACCGCATCGCTATCGATGATTGAAGGATCCATCAAGCCTTATGGTGACGACAGAGTGGAACTCTCAATGAAAGCACCAATGTCAGTGTCAAAACCGGCGGATCTCGGGTAGGGGGTCCCGAACTGTGCGTCTAAGGCAGATGGTAACAGGAGGCAGGGGACACGAAGTTTACCCAGGTTCGGGCCCTCTTGATGGAGGTAATACCCTACGTCTTGCTTGATTGTTCTTGATGATATGAGTATTACAAGAGTTGATCTACCATGAGATCATAGATGCTAAACCCTAGAAGCTGGCCTATGGTATGATTGTATGTTGTCCTACGGACTAAACCCTCCGGTTTATATAGACACCGGAGGGGGCTAGGGTTACACAAGGTCGGTTACAAGGGAGGAGATCTATGTATCCGTATTGCCTAGCTTGCCTTCCACGCCATGGAGAGTCCCATCCGGACACGGGACGAAGTCTTCAATCTTGTATCTTCATAGTCCAACAGTCCGGCCAAAGGATATAGTCCGGCTATTCAAAGACCCCCTAATCTAGGACTCCCTCAATAACATTGATGAGAAAGAGGAGGATGGTCTATGGCCGTCATCTTCGCCGGAGGTGGATGATGCTTCGAGGGAGGGAAGAGATCCGGGAAGAAGGGGATGACGAGCCCAGTCGTCGTCGCCCCCGCCGGAGGGACAGATCATGGAGGTACAGGCCGGAGCGTGGTGGTGCATCGCTTCCAATTGTCGGGCGGAGCTTTGGCCGAAGGAGGGCGGAGCGTGGTGGCGCGTCGTGCTTGGATCTTGCCGCCGTCGCCTCTCATTCGTGAGACCAAGAGAACGAGGGTTTCCTCCCCGACCACTGCAGGCGTGGAAGGCGCTCCCAGGGAAAAGACGTGGAATGGGCCGGGCTACCCTGATATCGTGGGCTGCCAAATGGCTGGGTAGATCACCCAGGGCTAACTTGGCTCGTGGGTTCCCAGCCCGGGGAACAGGCAGGGATCCCAAGGGGAAACTGGGAAACCAAATGAGGCCTAAGCGTGTGACCCTATGGGTTTGGGAATTATGTAGTCATGACCGAGACACCTATCCGGTCAATAACCAATAGCAGGACCTGGATGCCCATATTGATTCCTACATATTCCACGAAGATCTTCTATCGGTTGAACCTTTATAACAACATATGTAATTCCCTTTGTCTGTCGGTATGTTACTTGCGTGAGATTCGATTGGCGCTATCTCTATACCTAGTTCAATCTCGTTACCGTCAAGTCTCTTTACTCGTTCCGTAATACATCATCTTGGAACTAAATCCTTAGTCACTTTGCTTGCAAGCATCGTGTAATGTGTATTACCAAGAGGGCCCAGAGATACCTCTCCGATACATGGAGTGACAAATCCCAGTCTTGATTCACACCAACTCAACAGACACCTTCAGAGATACCTGTAGAGCATCTTTATGATCACCCAGTTACGTTGTGACGTTTGATAACACACAAGGTATTCCTCCGGTATCCGGGAGTTGCATGATCTCATGGTCGAAGGAACACGTATTTGACATTAAGAAAGCAGTAGCAATAAACTGAACAATCATATGCTATTCTAATGGTTGGGTCTTGTCCATCACATCATTCTCCTAATGATGTGATCCCATTATCAAATGACAACTCATGTCTATGGTTAGGAAACCTTAACCTATGCATCAGTTGATCAACGATCTAGTCTAGTAGAGGCTCACTAGGGACACGGTATTTTTTTATGTATCCACGCATGTATTTAAGTTTACGGTCAAACAATTCTAGTATCAATAATAAAAATTTATCATGATTAAGGAAATATAATAATAACAATTTTATTATTGCCTCTAGGGCATATTTCCATCAGTCTCCCACTTGCACTAGAGTCAATAATCTAGTTCGCATCGTCATGTGATTAACACCCATAGTTCACATCGCCGTGTGATTAACACCCAAAGAGTTTACTAGAGTCAATAATCTAGTTCACATCTCCATGTGATTAACACCCAAAGAGTTCTAAGGTATGATCATGTTTTGCTTGTGAGAGAGGTTTAGTCAACGGTTTGCCATATTCAGATCTGTATGTATTTTGCAAATTTCTATGTCTACAATGCTCTACATGGAGCTACTCTAGCTAATTGCTCCCACTTTCAATACGTATCCATATTGAGAATCAGAGTCATCCGAATCGATGTCAAAGCTTGCATCGACGTAACCCTTTACGACGAACTCTTTATCACCTCCATAACCGAGAAACATTTCCTTAGTCCTCTTAGGTAACTAAGGATAATTTTGACCGGTGTCCAGTGATCCACTCCTGGATCACTATTGTACCCCCTTACCAAACTCATGGCGAGGCACACAACAGGTCTGGTACACAGCATGGCATATTTTATATAACCTATAGGGAATTACTTTCATTCTCTCTCTATCTTCTGTCGGTCGGGCTTTGACTCTTTAATCAACTTCATACCATGCAACACAGGCAAGAACCCTTTCTTTAACTGATCCATTTTGAACTTCTTCAAAACTTTGCCAAGGTATGTGCTTTACGAAAGTTCTATTAAGTGTCTCGATCTATCCCTATAGATCTTGATGCTCAATATGTAAGTACCTTCACTGAGGTCTATCATTGAAAAATTCTTATTCAAGTATCCTTTATGCTATCCAGAAATTCGATATCATTTCCAATCAACAATATGTATCCACATATAATATCAGAAATGCTACAGAGCTCCCACTCACTTTCTTGTAAATACAGGCTTCACCATAAGTCTGTATAAAACCATATGCTTTGATCATCTCATCAAAGCATATATTCCAACTCCGAGATGCTTGCACCAGTCCATAGATGGATCGCTGGAGCTTGCACACTTTGTTAGCACCTTTAGGATTGACAAAAACATCCGGTTGCATCATATAACACTCTTCCACAAGAAACCCGTTAAGGAATGCAAGTTTTTGACATCCATTTGCCAGATTTCATAATCATAAAATGCGGCAATTGCTAACATGATTCAAACAGACTTAAGCATCGCTACCTGTGAGAAAGTCTCATCGTAGTCAATCCCTTGAACTTGTCGAAAACCTTTCGCAACAAGTCGAGCTTTGTAGATAGTGATATTACCGTCAACATCTGTCTTCCTCTTAAAGATATATTTATGCTTTTGGCTTGCCGATCATCCGGCAAATTCACCAAAGTCCACACTTTGTTCTCATACATGGATCCTATCTCAGATTTCATGGTCTCAAGCCATTTTTCAGAATCTTGGCTCATCATAGTTTCTTCATAGTTCGTAGGTTCGATGTTGTCCAACAATATGACTTCCAGGACAGGATTGACGTACCACTCTGGTGTGGAATGTGTTATGGTTGACCTACGAGGTTTAGTAGTAACTTGATCTGAAGTTTCATGGTCATCATCGTTTTCTTCCTCTCTGGTTGGTGTAGACATCACGGGAACGGCTTTCTCTGATGTAGTACTTTCCAATTCGAGAGAAGGGACAACTACCTCATCAAGTTCTACTTTCCTCCCACTCACTTCTTTCGAGAGAAACTCCTTCTCTAAAAAGGACTCATTCTTAGCAACAAAGATTTTGCCTTAGGATATGTGGTAGAAGTTATACCCAATAGTTTCTTTCGGCTATCCTATGAAGACACACTTCTCCGCTTTGGGTTCGAGCTTATCAGGCTGAAGCCTTTTGACATAAGCGTCGCATCCCCAAACTTTTAAGAAACGGCAGCTTAGGTTTCTTGCCAAACTACAGTTCATATGGTGTCATCTCAATGGATTTAGACGACGCCCTGTTTAATGTGAATGCAGCTGTCTCTAATGCATAACCCCAAAACGATAGTGGCAAATCGGTAGGAGACATCATAGAACGCACCATATCTAATAAAGTACGGTTACGATGTTTAGACACACCATTACGCTATGGTATTCCAGGTGACGTGAGTTGTGAAACTATTCCACATAGTTTTAGATGAAGGCCAAACTCGTAACTCAAATATTCGCCTCCGCGATTAGATCATAGAAACTTTATTTTCTTGTTACGATGATTCTCCACTTCACTCTGGAATTCTTTGAACTTTTCAAACATTTCAGACTTGTGTTTCATCAAGTAGATATTCCCATACCTACTCAAATCATCTGTGAAGGTGAGAAAATAACGATACCTGCCGCGTGCTTCAACACTCATCGGACCACATACATCAGTATGTATTATTTCCAGTAAGTCATTAGCTCGCTCCATTGTTCCGGAGAACAGAGTTTTGGTCATCTTGCCCATGAGGCAAGGTTCGCAAGTATCAAGTGATTCCAAAAGTCCATTCACATGGAGTTTCTTCATGCGCTTTACACCAATATGACCTAAACGGCAGTGCCACAAGTATGTTGCACTATCATTATCAACTTTGTATCTTTTGGCATCAATATTATGAATATGTGTATCACTACGATCGAGATTCAATAAACCATTTATATTGGGTGTATGACCATAGAAGGTTTCATTCATGTAAATAGAACAACAATTATCCTCTAACTTAAATGAATAATTGTATTGCATTAAACATGATCTAATCATGTTCATGCTCAACGCAAACACCAAATAACATTTATTTAGGCTCAACACTAATCCCGAAGGTAGAGGGAGTGTGCGATGGTGATCATATCAATCTTGGAAACACTTCCAACATACATCGTTACCTCGCCCTTAACTAGTCTCCGTCTATTCTGCAACTCCTGTTTTGAGTTACTAATCTCCGCAACTAAACCGGTATCAAATACCCAGGGGCTACTACAAGCACCGGTAAGGTACACATCAATAACATGTATATCAAATATACCTTTGTTTACTTTGCCATCCTTCTTATCTGCCAAGTATTTGGGGGTAGTTCTGCTTCCAGTGACCATTTCCTTTGTAGTAGAAGCACTCAGTTTCAGGCTTGGGTCCAGCTTTGGGCTTCTTCATGGGAGCGGCAACTTTCTTGTTGTTCTTCTTGAAGTTCCCTTTATTTCCCTTGCCCTTTTTCTTAAAACTAGTTGAAAGTGCAACTAATCCCTGCGTGGTTTTGGTAATTCATAACAACATATAGCTCATTGAACCAATATCCTTTCAAGTTGATTATTTCAGAAAGTTCAATGATTGGCATGGCATGGACTAGAGATGTGGACCCCTCAAAATGCTAAGGACAAATATTGGCAAAAGCTCAAGACTCTTCATTTCTATTTTAGTGATCCAAGATCACATTGAGTCCATAGGAAAAGCCAATACTATTAAAAGGGGATGAGGTGTTGCTTAATGGCCTACTTGCTTAAAATGCTTAGTGATGTCCTCCAAAGCCCTCAACCACGTTCTCAAATCCAAATATGTCCAAAACCTAAAGTCAAACTCGGCCCCACAGATTTGATTCATCCGGCGCCATCGAATTCACTTGACAGAGCCATAGCCAGAAACCCTAATCAGTTTGGTCTCACCTATAGGGATCTCGGTCTCACCTAGATGGGATTGCAAACTGTCTGTTTCCCTTCGTAACATTTCGGTCTCACCGAAATAAGCAATCGGTCCCACCGAGTTCGCAGTGCAAACTCTCTGTTTTCCTTTCGTAACATTTCGGTATCACCGAAAGGAGCGATTTGTCCCATCGAGTTTGCGTGACCAACTCTCTATTAGCCTATTACTAAAATTGGTCTCGCCAAGTTCACGTAATCGGTCAAACCGAGATGAGGTTTGCCCTAAACCTAGCTCATCAGTCCCACCAAGTTGATCATGTTGGTCCCACCAAAAAGCCTAACATTCACATTTTGAACTAAATCCGTCTCACCGAGTTCATATATTCGGTCTGACCGAGTTGACTCAATTGTGTGTAACTGTTAGATTTTGTGTGGAGGCTATATATACCCCTCCACCCTCCTCTCCATTTGAGATAGAGCCATCAGAACGTGCCTACACTTCCAGCATACATTTTCTGAGAGAGAACCACCTACTCATGTGTTGAGACCAAGACATTCCAATCCAACCACAAGAATCTTGATCTCTAGCCTTCCCCAAGTTGCTTTCCACTCAAATAATCTTTCCACCATAGCCAAATCTGTGTGTGAGAGAGAGAGCTGAGTGTTGGGGAGACTATCATTTGAATCACAAGAGTAAGGAGTTCATCATCAACACACCATCTATTACCTTTTGGAGAGTGGTGTCTCCTACATTGGTTAGGTGTTACTTGGGAGCATCCGTCAAGATTGTGGAGTTGAACCAAGGAGTTTGTAAGGGCAAGGAGATCGCCTACTTCATTAAGATCTACCCAAGTGAGGCAAGTCCTTCATGGGCGATGGTCATGGTGGGATAGACAAGGTTGCTTCTTCATGGACACTTCGTGGGTGGAGCCCTCCGTGGACTCACGCAACCGTTACCCTTCGTGGGTTGAAGTCTCCATCAACGTGGATGTATGATAGCACCACCTATCGGAACCACGCCAAAAAATTTCGTGTCTACATTGCGTTTTCCTTTCCAAACCCCTCCCTTTATCTTCATATGCAATGTTTTACATTCCGCTGATATACTCTTAGAATTGCATGTGTAGGTTGATTGCTTGACTTGTGCTAAGTTGTTAAGATCTGCCAAGACTTAAAATCGGGAAAAGGCTAGATTTTTATTTGGTCAAGTAGTCTAATCACCCCCCTCTAGACCTACTTTCGATCCTACAAGTGGTATCAGAGCTTTGGTCTCCATTTGCCTTGATTTCATAGCTTTGGTGATCATAGCCTTGGTTTCACAACCTAGGAGAGTATGGCATCTAGTAAGGGAAATTATCATTGTAGAGGTCCTTACTTTGATGGTACTAATTTTGCTAGTTGGAAGCATAAAATGAAAATGCATATTATTGGACATAACCCCGCCGTTTGGGCTATTGTATGTATCGGCTTTCAAGGTGAATTCTTCGATGGAAGAGAATCGAATCGTGAAGCAACTGTCATCAGATCGAGCTTGTCAAATGTTCATAATGTCTGTATCAGCTCCTGCAGCAGGTCTGTCACCTAGCGGTGCATGATACGTCTCCAACGTGTCTATAATTTATGAAGTATTCATGCCATGTTTACAGCAATTTATATGGTTTTGGTATGATTTGCATGGAACTAACCCGGACTGACGCTGTTTTCAGCAAAATTATCGTGGTGTTGTTTTTTGTGCAGAAATGAAAGTTCTCCAAATGAGCTAAAACTTTTTGATGATTTTTTTGGAACAAAAGAGACCCCCGAAGCTTTGTGGAAGGGCCAGAGGATCCACAAGGAGGGCACAACCCACCAGGGCGCGCCTGGTGAGCCAGGCTCGCCCTGGTGGGTTGTGTCACCTTGAGGCCCATCTTCACGTGAAACCGACGTCAAAAAACCCTATAAATAGAGAAACCATCAGAAATAACCCTAGATCAGAAGTTCCGCCGCCACAAGCCTCTGTAGCCACGAAAAACCAATCTAGACTCTGTTCTGGCACCCTGCCGGAGGGGGGAGTCATCTCCGATGGCCATCTTCATCATCCCAACGGCCACCACGATGAGGAGGGAGTAGTCCACCCTCGGGGCTGAGGCTTTGTATGAGTAGCTATGTGTTTAATCTCTCTCTCTCTCGTTTTCTTGAGATGTCACGATCTTGATGTATCGCGGGCTTTGTTAATATAGTCGGATCATATGGTGCTTTCCCCTCTCTATCTTGTTGTGATGAATTGAGTTTTTCCCTTTGAGATTTTGTTGTTATAGGATTGAATACTTTTATGGATTTGAGAGCACTTGATATATGTCTTGCATATGAATACTCATGGTGACAATGGGGTATCATATTGATTCACTTGATATGTGTTTTTGGCATTCAACTCGCGGATTCCCGCGGTGACATTGGGGTAATCTATGCATAGGGGTTGATGCACATTCTCGTCTTTTGTTTCTCCGGTAGAAATCTTGGGGCACTCTTTGATGTTCTTTGTGTTGGATTGAGTATTATGAATATGAAATTATTTGGTGTTATTTTAGTACGAACTCTTGGATAGATCGATCAGAAAGAATAGCTTCGAGGTGGTTTCATACCCTACAAATGATTTCTTCGTATGTTCTCCGCTAGATAGGAACTTTGGAGTGATTCTTCGTTGCACGTTGAGGGATGGTTATATGATCCAATTATATTAGCATTGTTGAGTGATTGCAATAGTGAAAGTACGGACCCTAGGCCTCATTTTTAAGCATTGCAATACCATTTTTGTGCCCATTTACTATTTTCTACCATGTTGTTTTTATTTATTCAGATTATAAAAATATATTTCTACCATCCATATTACACTTTGTTCACCATCTCTTCGCCGAACTAGTGCACCTATACAATTTGCCATTGTATTGGGTGTGTTGGGGACATAAGAGATTTCTTGTATTTGATTGCAGGGTTGTTTGAGAGAGACCATCTTCATCCTACGCCTCCCGCGGATTGATAAACCTTAGGTCATCCACTTGAGGGAAAATTGCTACTATCCTACAAAACTCTGCGCTTGGAGGCCCAACACGTGTCTATAAGAATAAAGTTGCGTAGTAGACATCAGTGCATCAAGGACATACTTCTTCTGTGCAGCAATAAGGATAATCCTCAGATCACGGACCTAGTCCGCATTATTGCTACCATCATCTTTCAACTTAGTTTTCTCTAGGAACGCATTAAAATACAAGGCAACGGTAACACGGGCCATTTGTCTACAACATAGCTATGCAAATACTGTCAAGACTAAGTTCGTGATAAATTAAGTTCAATTAATCAAATTACTAATGAACTTCCACTTAAATTAACATACCTCAAGTTATCTAGTGATACATGATCCAAATCAACTAACCCATGTCCGATCATCACGTGAGATGGGGTAGTCATCAATGGTGAACATCTCTATGTTGATTATATCTACTATATGATTCATGTTTGACCTTTTGGTCTCCAGTGTTCCAAAACCATGTCTGTAAATGCTAGGCTCTTCAAGTTTAACCCAAGTATTTTGCGTGTGCAAAACGGGTTTACACCCGTTGTATGCGAACATAGTCTATCACACCCGATCATCACGTGGTGCTTCGGAACGGAGAACTTTGGCAATAGTGCATACTCAGGGAGAACACTTTTATCTTGAAATTAAGTGAAGGGGTCATCTTATAATGCTACCATCATTCTAAGCAAAATAAGATGCATAAAGGATAAACATCACATGCAATCAAAATATGTGATATGATATGGCCATCATCATTTTGTGCTTTTGATCTCCATCTCCAAAGCATCGGCATCATCTCCATCGTCACCGGCTCGACACCTTGATCTCCATCGTTGCTTCGGGGTAGTCTCGCCAACTATTGCTTCTACAACTATTGCTAACCCATAGCGACAAAGTAAAGCAATTACATGGTGCTTGCATTTCATACAATAATTAAGAGACAACCCTAAGGTTCCTGCCGGTTGTCAATATTATAAAACATGATCATCTCATACAACCATGTATATCACATCACAACATACCCTGCAAAAACAAGTTAGACGCCCTCTACTTTGTTGTTGCAAGTTTTACATGGCTGCTACGGGCAACTAGCAAGAACCGTTCTTAACTACGCAAAACAACAACGGTGATTATCAAGTTTGATGTTTTAACCTTCTTCAAGGACTGGCCGTAGTCAAATTCGATTCAACTAATGTAGGAGAAGCAGACACCCGCCAGCCACCTTTATGCAAAGCAAGTTGCATGTCAGTCGGTGGAACCAGTCTCATGTGCGTGGACATGTAAGGTTGGTCCGGGCCGCTTCATCCCACAAATACCGCTGAATCAAAATAAGACGTTGGTGGTAAGCAGTATGATCATCACCACCCACAACTTCTTTGTGTTCTACTCGTGCATATCATCTATGCATAGACCTGGCTCATGATGCCACTGTTGGGGAACATTGCATGGAAAACAAAAAAATTCTATGCACACGCGAGATCTATGCATGGATATGCATAGCTACGAGAGGGGGAGAGCATCTACATACCCTTTTAGATCGCTAAGCGGAAGCGTTTATCACGCGATTGATGTAGTCATACTCTTCGCGATTCGATCAAGATCCAACCTATCTAGTGCCAAACGGATGGCACCTCCGAGTTTAGCACACGTGCGGCTTGATGACATCTCCTCCTTCTTGATCCATTAAGCGGGAGAGGATAAGTAGATGGGATCACAACCAACATGATGGCTGGTGGTGATGGAGCACCGACAGCACTTCGCTAAGCGTTGCTGGGACGAGGCGGTGGAACTGCAGAGTAACAGGAGAGAGAGGGGCGCCAAGGGCTTGGTGTATCCTCTTGGGGCGCCCCTCCCCTCTATATATAGGTGGAGGGGCGTGGGAAACAGCCCCTCCAATCCCTAGGGTGCAGCTAAGGGGGAGAGGACTTGGACTCCAAGTCCAATCCTATTCCTACTAGGACTCCTTCCTTTTTTGCCTTCCCTAGACACATGGGCTTTTGAGGACTTGGTGCGCCTAGCCCAATAAGTCTAGCGCACCTTCCTGCAGCCCATGATAGCCCTTGGGTCGTGGTGGAGCCACTTGTGGACTTCTGGACCCCTCCGGAATCCTCTGGAAGCTTCCCGATACAATACTGAAAAAACTGCACCTTTTTTCGGAACCCAAAATATGACTTCCCATATATAAATATTTACCTCTCGACCCCGAGACTCCTCATGATGTCCTGGATCTCATCTGGGACTCCTAACAGCATTTGTTTACCACTCATCAAATATCACAATACTACTCTAGCATCAACGAACGTTAAGCATGCGACCCTATGGGTTCAGGAATTATGTAGTCATGACCGAGACACCTCTCCGGTCAATAACCAATAGCGGGACCTAGATGCCCATATTGATTCCTATGTGTTCCACAAATATCTTTTATCGGTCGAACCTTTATGACAACATACGTAATTCCCTTTGTCTGTCGGTATGTTACTTGCGCGAGATTCCATTGTCAATATCTCTATACCTAGTTCAATCTCATTACCGGCAAGTCTCTTTACTCGTTATGTAATACATCCTCTTGCAACTAACTCCTTAGTCACTTTGCTTGCAAGCTTCGTGTGATGTGTATTACTGAGAGGTCCCATAGATACCTCTCCGATACATGGAGTGACAAATCCCAGTCTCGATTCATACCAACTCAACAGACACCTTCGGAGATACCTGTAGAGAATATTTATGATCACCCAGTTACGTTGTGATGTTTGATAGCACACAAGGTATTCCTCTGGTATCCGGGAGTTGCATGATGTCATGGACAAAGGAACATGTATTTGACATTAAGAAAGCAGTAGCAATAAACTGAACGATCATATGCTTGTTAACGGTTGGGTCTTGTCCATCACATCATTCTCCTAATGATGTGATCCCATTATCAAATGACAACTCATGCCTATGGTTAGGAAACCTTAACCATCTGTTGATCAATGAGCTAGTCTAGTAGCTCACTAGGGATACGGTATTTGTTTATGTAACCACACACGTATTTAAGTTTCCGGTCAATACAATTCTAGCATGAATAATAAACCTTTATCATGATTAAGGAAATATAATAATAACCATTTTATTATTTCCTCTAGGGCATATTTCCATCAGACAGAAGCTTAAACCCGAGTAATGGGGTTGTTGGATATGGGAGTAAAGGGGACTTGTTACTTAATGCTATGGTTGGGTTTACCTTAATGATTTCTAGTAGTTGTGGATGCTTGATAGAGGTCCAATCATAAGTTCATGTGATCCAAGTACAGAAAGTATGTTAGTTCATGTCCCCCCTCATATATAATTGCAATAATGATTACCGATCTAGTTATCAATTGCCTAGGGACAAATCCGTCCCTTGTGTTACAACAAGCTTTTTACTAAACAACTAACTTTTATTATCTTGCAAATTACTCCTAGTTTTATTCTCGCAAAATACTTAGTTTTATTCCCGCAAATTAGTTTCATACTTGTTTTAGGTAAAGCGAACATTTGGTGTGCGTAGAGTTGTATCGATGGTTGATAGAACTTGAAGATAATATAAATTCTACCTTTAGCTCCTTGTTGAGTTCGACACTCGTATTTATCAAAAAAGCTACAATTGGTCCCCTACATTTGTGGGTTATCAAGATATTTTTCTGCTGCCGTTGCTGCAGATCAATAACGCGGGGTGAATATTCTCGTGTGTGCTTGTTGGCTTTATCACTAAGTACATTTTATTTCTGTTCTTGTTTTCTATCTTTAGTTATGGGTAAGAAATGCAAAATACAAAACAAATTAGTTGTACTTTCTAACCCAGTGGTTGAGGAACCACCCAAAATCTACCATACCGCTGAAGCTTTTTACTTGGATCATCTTCGATCCATTTGTGCTCGTGCTGGAAACCCAACTAGCCTAGTTGAGGGAAATCATGAGATGAGCATGCTTATTTTTGCATTACCTCTTATCTCAAAAAGGAAAACTCTGATGGGATCAAATTAATTGTTTGCATTGTTATGCTTGGAATTTATGTGAAATACATTATTTTACTTGTTGTTCTCAAGATCCTAAAAACACCCTCCCTTCCAATGTGATTTTAAGGATAATGGAATCTTATCTTCTTATGCCAAAGGTGTTTATAATTACCATGATATTGTACAAATTGCAGAATTTGTTTCTTTTAGGGGTGCCTATGAAATTGCTTCTTTGATTGAAAAGTATGATGCTACTCTTTACAAATCTGAAAATTTTACCATACTTAAATATTGCTATGAAAACTATGCTTCTAATGCTTATGTTAAAGAATATATTGAGGAAGCCTCCTTTCTCCAAGAAGAGACTAACATTTTGCAGGAATCTATGGAAGAAGAAATTGTTGAAACTGTGAGCTCATTAGATGAAAAAGATGACGAGGAGAGCTAAGAACAAAAGGAGGAAGAGCGGATTGATCACTTGTTCCCACCTTCTAATGAGAGTAACTCTTCAACTCATACATTGTTTAATTTCCCTTCATGCTTACTGAAGGATGAATGCTATGATCCCGTTGATTCATTTGAAACATCCCTTTTTGATGAACTTGATGCTTTCTATGCTTGTGGCCAAGATGCCAATTTGAATTATGCTTATGGATATGAACTTGCTATAGTTCCTTATGTTAAGAATGAGATTGTTGCTATTGCACCCACACATGATAGTGCTATTATCTTTTTGAATTCTCCCAGCTACACTATATCAGAGAAGTTTGCGCTTATTAAGGATTATATTGATGGGTTGCGTTTTACCATTACACATGATGATTTTGATGAATATAATATGCATGTGCTTGATGCTCCTAATTGCAATTATTATGAGACATGAACTACATCTCCACCTCTCTATGTTTCCAATACGATAAAATTGCAAGAAACTGTTTATACTATGTATTGGGCTTTATTATGTGTGCATGAATTGTTCTTTTATGACATGCTGATGCATAGGAAGGGAGTTAAACTCCGTTGTTATGTGATATATGTTGCTTGATGCTCACTACTAAATTATGAATCATTGTTAATTAAAATTGACTTTGATATACCTTGGGATCCAGGTGGATCAATTACTTGAGCACTTTATGCCTAGCTTAATGGCTTTAAAGGAAGGGCTGCCTGGCAGACAACCCAGGAGTTTTTATTCTGTTGTGTGCTTTTAAAAAGTTTAAAAACAAAAATATATAGATGGGACATAAAACTCTTCAAAAATAAAACTGAAAGTGAGAAAGATGAGCACCGTTGAAGTGGGGGATATCCTTGAACTTTGTTCACGACCATGGAAACTTTGTGAACCTTGATTACAAAAAAAATCAAAAAATAATTATCCCCTTGTACAAATCCATTGTATTATAAAAATAATGTGGCAAGATTTACCTTTAGGATGTTTAAATTGCTTGTTTGGTATGTGCATGGCAAAAACATAAACTTTTGTTGTAGTGCTTGAATTATGATAATTTACTGGAACATGCAATTTTTTGAAAATTTTACACAGTAATTATATGCAAATGTTTTAGTATGTCCTGATTTTTCATAATTTTTGAGTTACAGAAGTATGCATACCATCTGCATCTTTAGAAATTGTCCTGTTTTCATAGATTGTTGTTATATTTTCTTTATTTGCTTATGTTTGAAATCTTGTTGAGCCTCGTTGATTTGGGAGCCATAGAATTGTAATAGCATATAGTGGGTAGTGTTTTATTATAATTATATAATAATGTTACAGCAGGACACGATGGGATTTGATGTTATATGTACTAACCCCTCTAATAAAAAAGTTCAGTTAAGTTTTGTGTGAATGAAGTGTTCGAAGATCGAGGAGCTATCAATATGAGTAGAATAGGAAAGGCAAGAGTTTAAGCTTGGGCATGCACAAGGCACCCCAAGTAAATATTCAAGGAGACTCAAGCATCTAAGCTTGGCGATGCCCCATAAGGCATCCTATCTCTCTTCTTCGCTTCGCCAATTATCATTGTGCTTTTTATTTTTCTTTTAGTATTGCACAATGATGGTATGAGATAGTCCTTGGTTGATTTATATAATGCTCTTTGCACTTCACTTATATCTTTTGAGTATGGCTTTATAGAATGCTTGACGTGCTTCACTTATATCGTTTGAAGTTTGGATGCATGTTTCTCTACATTTAGAAAACCGTTATTTGTAGAATGCTCTTTTGCTTCACTTATATTTATTAGAGTGTGGTCTTTTATAGAAAGAATTAAACTCTCATGCTTCACTTATATCTATTTAGAGAGTCAACGGGAATTGGTCATTCACATGGTTAGTCATAAAATCCTACATAAAACTTGTAGATCACTAAATATGATATGTTTGATTCCTTGCAATAGTTTTGCGATATTAAGACAGTAATGTGTGGGTGTACTAGTGGATGATTGTGCTTTAGTAAAAATATCAATGTTAAGGTTTGTGATTCCCGAAGCATGCACGTATAGCTCTAGTTTTGCGATGAAGTTGGAGCATAATTTATCCTTGATTGAAATCATTTGTGTTGTTATAATCGAGAATGCATGATGGTTAATTCATACCAACCTCCTACCTAGGGGCATGCAAGTAGTACTTTTCTTCGAGGGATAATAGGCTTTCACAATAAGTCTGTGAGTTCGTTATGACTAATGCGAGTCCATGGATTATACACACTCCCACCTTCCCGCAATTTGCTAGCCTCTTCGGTACCGTGCATTCTCATCTCGAGAGTTGGTGCAAACTTCACGAATGCATCCAAACCCCATGATATGATACGCTCTATCACACATAAGCCTCCTTATATCTTCCTCAAAACAACCACTATACCTACCTATTATGGCATTTCCATAGCCATTCCGAGATATATTGCCATGCGACTTCCACCGTTCTGTTCTTATGACATACATATTCATTGTCATATTGCATTGCGATCTCCGGGAATATAAGAAATTGTTTTCGGCCAGAAAATAGGAACGCGAAAGAGAAGAGAACGGAGAGAGAGACCCAATCTCGGAGGGGGTTTTGCCCTCTGGAAGCCATGGCAGCCATGGACTGATTGCTTATATCTGCGTTGGTATTTCCCCGAAGAGGAGAGGATGATGCAGCACAACAAAGGTAAGTATTTCCCTCAGTTATGAAACCAAGGTTATCAATCTAGTAGGAGAACCAAGCAACACTATGTAAATGGTACCTGCACACCAAGGTTATGAAATTCTTAGCAATTTTGTGCACATAGGGATTTGAAGAATAATGCACATGTTCATCAGATCGTTGTTTGTTTCCCTGTATTGAAGTGTTAGCACGAGCATGAGTTGGCCTGCGTCCATTTGACAACTTTGGTCCAGATGAAGAATTTGCCCTGGGGTTGTTCCTTTTATTCGGTGGTGTCATGATGACATTCACCTGAAGATTTTGAAGAACAATTTTGGGCACCCAGATTTTCTTCACTGGGGAACCATTCCTGCAGTTAGTACCAACAGATCTAGCAAATACTTCTCCATTCTAATTTTCGAATAGCTTATAGTTGGAGTCAAATGACACATCAAAAGAATGTGGAGTATCATAGTTATAGCCAGATAGAGTGGATGGATCAACTGGAGGTCCTTTTGCGGCAACCCATGTGGTTTTGGGATACTGCTCAGGTTTCCAATACGATCCATTAGCGTTCAAATTTCTCTCAAAAGCAATACCCTCTTTCCTAGGGCTCCTGTTTAGAATCTGCTTCTTGAGCACATCATAGAGTTTGGTGCCCTTTGAGGCTTTTGTACATGCCTGTGACGTAAAATTCCTTCAGACCTGCATTTTCATCAGTAACACTTGTGGTCTCCTCAGATGAGGGGATTGAAACCATAGAGATATTTGAAGAAATAGCAGTAGTTGAAGCATTTGAACATTCAGCTAAAGAATTTGCATTATCATGATCAAGGCATTTTAAGCATCACAAATTCTTCCTGAGTAGCGTTGGTTTGTTGGGAGAGTAATGAATCATTGTCTTTTGGAAGATCATCATGAGACACTCTCAACTTTTCGAGTTCTTGCTTCCTTTGAAGAAATTCATAGGACAACTTCTCATGTGCAGCTGAGAGGGCCACATGACGACTTTCAAGTTCGTCATATTTTGACTAGAGACGCTCAAGGTCTTCAGTCAAAATTTGAGACCGTCCCATTTCATCGTTCAACAGGTCGTCACTTTTATCAAGCAGTTTGCGAATCCTTTCCATGGCAGTTTGTTGCTTTGCAACCATGTTAGCAAGTTTGGAGTAGCTAGGAGTCATGTTTTCATTAGATTCACCTTCACTTGAAGAAGATGCGGGTTGTTTGAGTACCTTGACACCTTTGGCCATGAGGCATGTTGCTGAGGATGATGAATCTAGATCAAATTGCATGGAATTCAGGGATTCCTTGATCTCAAGGAACCAGGGATCCTGACACATGCGGTGTCCTTCATAGACATCAGAGATCCTGTCCCAAATGAGCTTCGCATTTGCCAGATGCATGATCTGCCTGAACTCATCTCTGGATAGACTGGAGAAGATGACATCCTTTGCCCGCATATCTAGCTGAGTGTACTTGTGAATGTCATCAGCATTGGCCATCTTGCATATATCAATCAATCATATCTCAGTGACGTTCCAAAGATCATTGTTCATGGATAGGAGACACTTCCTCATCATGACTTTCCACTTGGGATAGTCATAGACATCAAAGATGGGGCATGCAGCGGACACTTTCTTCATACCCGAGGTCAACATAACTAAAACTCCAAGTGGTTAAGGCAAAATCACACAGAAAAAGGGAGTAGCTTTCTCTCATACCAATTGAAAGCATAGGTTATCTCCCAGACAGGGGTGAATGGGAGATTTTTAGAAATTTGTCAAACTCTGAAGAATTTGACGAAGATCACAGTGAAGAAATAGAAACACAGGGTAAACTAAGTAATTACAGAATCAGAGTACATGCAATCAGGATACGTAAGAGTGAAAAACATGTAATCATACACGCATAAAGAATATGAACTGAGGAAATGAAAGATAGCGTGATGAAATTCTTTAGTTCAAATTCGTCAGAGGACAGGTCACAAATTCTTCAGCAACGGAATAATATAAGGGAGGGTGATGAATTTGAAACCAGGTTGGCTCGGTGAAGACAATGGAATTTGGTAGACCAATTTCAGTTGCTACATCAACTGTACATCTGCTGTACATCTGGTTGAGGCGACTAAGTCGCAACTCAGAGGACACACAGTCCTTACCGTATTCCTCTTGAGCTAAGGCCCGCAGACCTCGCCCAATCACTCGTGGTAAGTCTTCAAGATAGACTTCCAAAATCTTCACAGACTTGTTCACCGTGTAACGCCCCAGACACACCCGCTGGTGGTCGTTACTCCTGGCGGGATGTAGATTGGCCCCACAGATCAATACTAGTCTTTTCTGCGCAATTTGTCCTCACTCGTGCACACCCGGGAGCAACTTCCCGGTCGGTCACCCATCCTGAAATTACTCCAAGCTGAGCATGCTTAACTTTGGAGTTCTGTCCGAATGGGCTCCCGGAAAAGAAGGAATTTCTTATTGATATGAGTAGCCTATCATCCCTAATAAGCCAGGCTATCATATACACCCCCACTCAGAGGAACTGACGTCCTCGTCGGGCCACAGGAACGTTCTCTCTTGGCACATACGTCTGTGCATCCAGTCCGGTACATGTGCCATGTCGTGTGCCATGACAGGTCACAAACATCATGAACAACATGACTGCGCACCTGTCCGCAAACATCCGTGTATCCGCAAGGGTCGGCTCTGATACCAACTTGTAACGCCCGGACACACCCGCCGGTGGTCGTTACTCCTGGCGGGATATAGACTGGCCCCATTGATCATTACTAGTCTTTTCTGTACACTTTGTCCTCACTCGTGCGCACCCGGGAGCAACTTCCCGGTCGGTCACCCATCCTGAAATTACTCCAAGCTGAGCACGCTTAACTTTGGAGTTCTGTCCGGATGGGCTCCCGGAAAAGAAGGAATTCCTTATTGATATGAGTAGTTTATCATCCCTAATAAGCCAGGCTATCACACACCCGCACACCATAATGACTCTTTGTGTACTCAGAACTTGACGCCTAACCGTCTGGAAGAATGACAGTCTTCAAAGGTAACAGGCGTCAGATCACACAGGTCAATCTCTTCAGTGACGCTCAATCACTTTGGCTCTGGGTTTTTCCTCACTTAGGATACTCTCAAAGTCGTCAGAGGATGGGTTGCTCTCTTATGATAAGTGAAAAGTTCTCTCTGAGCAGCAAACCAACAAGTGGTTGTGGGCGTGTCTATTTATAGCCAAGGTCAACCCAACATGAATTGTCATAAATGCCTTTCTCTGATTCAACCGTTGTCAGGATAAGGATCCACTCAACAGCTGGCACGCGACGCAACGACGGTCGGAATTTGAACTCTCAAATTTATCGGGCACTCATTTTCCTCACTTTTAGGCAGATTGTACTGGCGAACTCCTAACTCCTCAGCGTGACCAAATTCGTCAGCGACCAGATGAACTTCGTCAGTGTCGCTAGCAAATGCGTTAGCTGTACTCGAGATTTCCAAAGGCTTCACTCGAATTGGCTTTTGTGTATGGGTTTGAGTAAGTTTGAGCATCACTTTGGAAATGTGAAATATGTGTCACCTAGACTGCCTTTAACAGTATGGTTTTTCCTATGACTCAAATAAGAAGAAAAGAAACTATGAAAACAAAGTCTTCAAGATTCAAAGTCTTCACATCAATTTCTTCGAAGGACGTACCAATTTCATCACCAAATTCTTCACTTCAAGAAATCCATTTATAGGGGTCGTCTTCCATGTGTTAAACCAAATCTTCAGGGACTCTATTACCTGTGTATACTCACAAACACATTAGTTCCTCAACCTATTTGTCTTCCATACTCCAAAACCACTAAGGGGGCACTTGATGCACTTACAGTTCTGCTCCGGTTCTCTTCTATTTTTTATCTCTGTTCTTTCTTATGGGTTTGTTTCTTTCTTCACAACTTTTGTTTTTTTCTTCCATGTGTTTATCACTGCTTTCTTCTTTTTATTTTTACTGGTTTTTTCTTTTCTTTCGTCTTTCTTCGGTTTTCTATTGTTTTGTTCTCTCTTTATTTGTTTTCCCTTTCCTATTTTCTTTACTTTCCTTCGATTTTATTATTTCTTTCTTAGTTTTCCTCAATTTCGTTTGTTTTTCTTGGTTTGCTCATGGGTTTTTACGGGTTTCCTCGGAATTTCTATTTCTGGTGTATTTCTTTCTTCCGTTTGTTAGGTTTTCACCATTTTTATTTGTTTTTTTCTTGTTCTTGAACACATGCCTACATTTTTCCTCACATTTGTATATTTTACGTAGTCATCATTAAATATATTTTTACAAGTTTTACATTTTTTGTAAACATGATTAATATTTTTAAAAATTTATCTTTGATGACATATTTTCTTAACCATGTATATTTGGATATATATGCGGAACATTTTTTAATACTCCATCAGTTTCGAATTATAAAACTTTTTAGAGATTTTAATACAAACTACATATAGATGTATTTTAGAGTGTAGATTCACTCATTTTGCTCCATATATTATCCATATTGAAACCTTTAAAATGGCTTATATTTAAGAACGGAGGGGTACATATTTACAAATTTTTAAATATATGATTAACATTTTTTATACGCGATTAACATTTTTATATTTTTATATTCAATTTCTTTAATGCACTCTATATTTCTGTATACAAAAGAAACATTTTTTGTAGACGTTTAACATTTTTAAGGTTTTTGTGTTTGATGATTACATGTTTCATACACATTGTACGTTTTCTGTATATGCCAGGAACATTTTTCTATACGTTTAAAATCTTTGAAAATATTGTTAACACTTTTTTTATATACAATCAGTTTTTTTTAATTTATGTTTTTATGTTCAATTTTTTAATACACATTCCATATTTTTGGTATAGATGATGAACATTTTTTGTACATGTTTAGCAATTGTTTAAAATATATACTAACACCTTGAAACATATAGGTTTGGACGTATACTTTCTCCATACACTTTATACATTTTTATCGATTTGTAATAGTTTTTATACACATGTTTAATATTTTGTAAATATATGATTAACATTTTAAAAATATTTTTGTGTTTACTTTTTTCCATACGGATTGTATATTTTTTGTATACATTTTCATGTACACAGAAAAGATTTTTTCTATACAGACTTAATATTTTTCAAATGCATGATTAATATTTTTCAAAAATGTAGGTGAAGTTTATTTTTGTAATATGTAGGTGAAGTTTATTTTTGTAATATGTATATGTTTAGAATATTTAGAAGTATATCAAAAGTGAAAACAAATCAAAAAATAAAGTAAAACGTGGAAAAAAGAGAGGCAGTGGTCTCTCACGCGTCTGGGCCGGAATAGTCCGGCGCTGGCCTTCAGGCGAGGCGCTCTGTCTCGCGTGAAACAAGACATATACGGCATTCCCTATTTGGCGCTGCAGGCGCCCGTTATTCATTCCGAGCAAAGCGCAGTAACCACTAGGCCATCTCGATTGATTGTGCAGACTCACATCGCTTTTACCATTATCCTCTACAGTTCGCGAAACTTTATTCTCTTATTATTATTTTTATTTTTTCTGGGAACTGTTTTGGTCAGCTTTTTTTCCTCATTATTTCCTTTTTGCTAAATGCATGAACTTTTTATTCCAATTCGTGATTTTGTTTTTCAAAATCAATGAACATTTCTTCAAGATTGATTATCGTTTTTTTGAAATCGATGTACTCCCTTTATTTTTATATACAAGACCACTATGGAATATACATTTTGCATCTATACAAGGCCACCAACAGTAATCGAAGCAAAAATTAATGCTATTTTATCATACTAGCAACATGTTTAATAGTTGTATGCATGTAGTCATAATAACAACCAGCTACTTCCTCCACTCAGAGTTCTTGTATGCACGTAAACGAAAAGAAAAGCTGACTTGCAAAGCAAGCATTAAATTTTATATTGGTACCTGTAATTTGAGTTTGTGGCCTTGTATATAAAAATGGAGGGAGTACTTTTTTACAAAACTAATGAACTTTTTTTCGAAATCAATGAACATCTTTCCAAATTTGATGAACTTTTTTCAAAATCGATGAGCTATTTTCTTATTCATGATTTGTTTCTCCAAAATCGATGAAGTTTTTTTTCAAAATCGATGAACTTTTTCCAGAATCGATGAACTCTTTTTCAAATTCGATGAGATTTTTTAAAATTTGATGAAATGTTTTGAAATCTTGATTTTACAAAAAAAATTGATGAACTCTTTCCATTTTTGCGATTTTTTTCAATTGATACAAACCTTTTTGATTTTTTTTATTTCTCTTAGTTCGTGTTTTTTGTGAATGCTTTTTAAAATGTATTTATTGAAATATAATTA
Source organism: Triticum urartu (assembly GCF_003073215.2). Taxonomy (NCBI): domain Eukaryota; kingdom Viridiplantae; phylum Streptophyta; class Magnoliopsida; order Poales; family Poaceae; genus Triticum; species Triticum urartu. Next base: position 237,888,432 of record NC_053024.1, read on the forward strand.
TGGTGAGCATATAATACTAGTATATGTTTAATTTTTGTACTTAATGAATGGTCAAATGCGATCTGTTTCCATTAGTAATCAACAAACCGAGCATGTCCTAGTGGTTAATGCTTGTGGGCAATTAGTTTCATGTTTGGAGTTCAAATCTCGCTTCTCCTGATTAAACGTGTTGAGCGCTTAAGGCGCCGAATAGGAGCTCCCGACATAGACGCACCCATTGGATGGTCAGGCAAGTATTCTGGGCTGGCTCGAGGTAATCCTGCAACCCATTATTAATGAAGCAGATTAGGGAACACTATTGAAGCTTACTTGCACTTAGATGCGCATGTTTTTATGTAATTGTTCAGACTTAAATTAAGGATGTGTGTCATAGATTGGAGTTCTTTTTTTGAAACGCGGCAAAAGAGATTACCTGGTTATATTAATAGACAAGATAGAGCGGAGTTCTAGTTATATGCACTGGTACTTGTTTTGTCAGCAAAATTACCTGAATTTAATTGCTTCTCAAGTTTCAGGACCTGAAAACTGTGTAATCATCTTTTGCCATCACTTTCGAGATGATATCTCCTCAGTTTTGAATTGCCGTTATGTTTTATGTTGTAACTGTTGCATCACAGAAGTTCATCTTAGGTCATTGAACTCATAATAATGGTCACATTTCCAGGTGCTGCAAAATGACAATGTCTCCCCATGTAAGCAAGCAGTTCCATCAAGTAATTCTGAAAGGCAAAGCCAACAGTCTGGTGACTTACAAATCTCTTTCTTTATTCATCCCCCCAATAAAATTTGATGGTGATTTGCCGTGCTTTCCATAGTGAAATGCAAAGTAACAATGAGTTTCGCAGGCCAAGGAGATAACATGGAAAGGGAAGCTGGAGCGGAAACAACTGATGGAATGACAACGATCTTCAGTAAGCTCTCGAGGACCAAGGATGGACGGATAGTCGACTTACTTTGTGATAATGGTGGTGCAGCAAAAGCTGTTAACAGTAGTATTCTGAGAACGGACAAAGATACTCATGGTGTAAAAAATCATCACGAGAAACGGATGGAGCAAATGTATTCAAGTTCTCAAATAAAGAATTTGTCAGGCTTAAACACCAGCCAGCAGCTGCATAAAATCATTTCTAGCATGAATCTAGCTAATTGCCAGCTGAAACAAGGAGGAAGCGTACCCAAGTATGGAATGAGCAGTGAAGCTGAAACTTCGGCTGACGATATAATGAGAAAAATCACATGTGGTGAAATGATCAACAACAGGGATGAGCATCAACAGCAAAACCCGGTTGCAGATACAAGATGCACACAGTCGATTCTAGGTGGAAGCTCAGTTATGGCTGGAAGCAAAGATTGTTCACAAGCTTCCTATACTGAAAATCTGAGGAAACTCTCTAGCGATGAATCGATGCAGCCTCGTAGTAAAAAACTTAAGAGTGACGCAATGCTCTCCGATGGCAATGGTCTAGATGACATAGCAGATGATTTCCTCGGTGATCACAATTCGATCAGGAAGCTCGAGCATCAGCAAAAGGACATCCATGGCACAAGTGTGGGTATCCTCCAGCCAACTCAAGAAAATTGCTCAATGTCTGCCACCGGCGGAACATTACCTTCCAGTCATAAGATGGTTTCAGTGGCTTCTGTACCAGAATGGACTGATGAGCAGCTTTCTAACTTTTTGATGACTATTGACACCAGAGTGCATATTTCATCTAGTGGCTGGCTAGCTTTTTATAGCCAGTTTGATGTTATCTCAAGTGTGCGACAAAGTTTTGGCATGTTAGTTGTACATAGTTATAGTCTAGAAGATAGTTAACGCCTCAAGGTTGTGACTCACGTGTTCGCAGCGATGTGCCTCAGTGACTTGAAACTCCTCCATACCAAATGACAGCTTGTAGATCTGTAAGGTGAAAGTTGAAGGGTGTTATTGTTACATGCTGCTCCTAGAATGAAATTATTGGAAGTGGACCGTCATTATGCAGGCCAAACCGAAGGGCTAAGTGGTGCTGAAAACACTCCTCGGGCTTCTTAGAAATCTTTGAAAGGCGCAGGATTTCAGAGATCGACGACTTTCCCCATGATAGAAGTAAGAAGCAAAGAGTCGTAACTTAAAAGAGAAAAAAAGTGATCGCCCAACATTTCAGTCGTTTTGTTTCCCGTTCTCTGATCCTGTTTCAGTGTTGTACACCGGACAGGCCCGCCACATTCAGTCCACATCTCTCATGTGCAACCTTACTGACTTTGCAACAAGCAAGATATCGACTTACAACAACATCACCCAGTTTAGTTAAGATCAAAGAGAAGACATGTTCTCCTAGCTCACAACAAATATGCTCCCTAGACCTCGTCCTCGATTCAACAGTCCACGCAAGGACATCAAATACAAAATGTGTCCATGTAGGAGTCGTTACAACTACCAACAAGAAGAGTTCACACACGTTCAATCAATAGGTGAACGCCACTAACAATGAGTACAACGCTAGAATTGTCGAAGGAAAATCACTATCAGTTCATAGGGTGGTCGTGCTTGCGATGAAAAAGGGCTAGACGGGCGGTGGCCAAGGTTAGGGAGGAGTATGCCTTGTTCGCGCGTTTGTTTGTGACTGGTGTGGTATAACAAGAGCATGTTCTTGTTTTACCATTTGCTTGTACTAGATGATACCCTGCGCGTTGCTGCAGGAACTCTTAGTCCTATGCGCATGAGAATACATAAGTTGACTAAATTTGTTCGCATGGTAGGTCTCTTATATATAGGAGAAAAAACTGCAATATACATAGTACTTGGAGTATAGTTGTAAAGATAGCAAAGTGTATCATTACTTTTACTAAATACAGTGATATGACATAAGTGATCTCATAGGAATAAATAATTCTAATGTATATAAGCAAATTAAGAAAAGATATGGAATAGAGACGCCATGAAAGGTTATGTACATATTGCCATTTTGAGATACTTCTTGTGTATTATGTTAGACTCTTGTTGTAAATCAATTTTATGCATGTCAGCACATAAGTTCTACAAAGTATAGCCAAGTAGTTCATATCAACAATTGTAAAAATTGGTGTTACATTAAATAGTTGTATCTTCTCATAACCATAATATGAGATAACAAATAATTGGAAACAATGCTCTAGAAACATCGCAGGTAGTAGGGCCTCGTCTTCGTTAATCAAACAAAGTCTATAGTAGCAAAATAAAATAAAATAAGGTGCTTGGAAGAAGCAATGATGAAGATGATTGCAACATCTGAGTCACCTGGTACTTGAGCGGGAAAAGGACTATACCTATGTGTAGCTGAAGGTTTGTTAAAATGTATAGCTGAAGGTAAAAAGTTGAGGGAAGTGTCTGCATTTCATGCATATTTTTATATTCCGTATGAAGCATTAAGACAATTAGCGAGGGCACCACCCAAATAAAAACGACACTGGAAATAGCACCTTAACCTGTCAAATACTCCCAATACAAAAATAAATAAATTTGCAGGTGGTTTGGATCCACGCCCACAATCTCATAGGAATAAATATATTTTGTCGAAGAAATCCAATTTTAGGGGTCGTCTTCCATGTGTTAAACCAAATCTTCAGGGACTCTATTACCTGTGTATACTCACAAACACATTAGTTCCTCAACCTATTTGTCTTCAATACTCCAAAACCACTAAGGGGGCACTTGATGCATTTACAATTCTGCTCCGGTTTTCTTTTTTTTATCTCTGTTCTTTCTTATGGGTTTGTTTCTTTCTTCACAACTTTATTTTTTTCTTCCCTGTGTTTATCAATGCTTTCTTCTTTTTAGTTTTTTACTGATTTTTTCTTTTCTTTCGTCTTTCTTCGGTTTTTAATTACTTTGTTCTCTCTTTTTATTTGCTTTTCCCTTTTCCTTTCCTGTTTTCTTTACTTTCCTTCGATTTTATTATTTCTTTCAAAGTTTTCCTTAGTTTCGTTTGTTTTTCTTGGTTTGCTCATGGGTTTTTACAGGTTTCCTCGGAATTTCTGTTTCTGGTGTATTTCTTTCTTCCGTTTGTTAGGTTTTCACTGTTTTTATTTGTTTTTTCTTGTTCTTGAACACATGCCTACATTTTACTCACATTTGTATATTTTACGTAGACATCATTAAATATTTTTTGCAAGTTTTACATTTTTCGTAAACATGATTAATATTTTAAAAATTGATCTTTGATGACATATTTTCTTAACCATGTATATTTGGGTATGTATGCGGATTTTTTTAATACTCCCTCCATTTCTAATTATAAACCTTTTTAGAGATTTTAATACAGACTATATATAGATGTATATAGATATATTTTAGAGTGTAGATTCACTCATTTTGCTCCATATGTTATCCATATTGAAACCTTTAAATGGCTTATATTTAAGAACGGAGGGGGTACATATTTACAAATTTTTAAATATATGATTAACTTTTTTTATACATGATTAACATTTTTATATTTTTTATATTCAATTTCTTTAATACACTCTATATTCTGTATACAAAAGAAACATTTTTTGTAGACGTTTAACTTTTTTAATAATGTTTTAACATTTTAAAGGTTTTTGTGTTTGATGATTACACCTTTCATACACATTGTACGTATTCTGTATATGCCAGGAACATTTTTCTGCACATTTAAAATCTTTGCAAATATTATGAACACTTTTTTTATGTACAATCAGTTTTTTTTTCAAAATTTATGTTTTTACGTTCAATTTTTTAATACACATTCCATATTTTTAGTATAGATGATGTACATTTTTTTGTACATGTTTAGCAATTTTTTAAATATATACTAACACTTTGAAACATATAGGTTTGGATGTATACTTTCTCCATACACTTTATACATTTTTATCGATTCGTAATAGTTTTTATACACATGTTTAACATTTTTTAAATATATGATTAACATTTTAAAAATATTTTTATGTCTACTTTTTTTTCCATACGGATTGTATATTTTTTGTATACATTTTCATGTACACCGGAAAGATTTTTTTATACAGATTTAATATTTTTCAAATGCATGATTAATATTTTTCAAAAATGTAGGTGAAGTGTATTTTTGTAATATATATCTTTAGAATATTTAGAAGTATATCAAAAGTGATTTTTTTTCAAAAAATGAAGTAAAACGTGGAAAATAAAGGCAGCGGTCTCTCGCATGTCTGGGCCGGAATAGTCCGGCGCTGGCCTTCAGGCGAGGCGGTCTGTCTCGCGTGAAACAAGACATATACGGCATTCCCTATTTGGAGCTGCAGGCGCCCGTTATTCATTCCGAGCAAAGCGTAGTAACCACTAGGCCATCTCGATTGATTGTGCAGACTCACATCGCCTTTACCAATTATTCTCTACAGTTCGCGAAACATTATTCTATTTTTCCTTTTTTTCTTTTTTCTGGGAACTGTTTTGTTCAGCTTTTTTTTCTCATTATTTTCTTCTTGCTAAATGCATGAACTTTTTATTGCAATTCGTGATTTCTTTCAAAATCAATGAACATTTCTTCAAGATTGATTACCATTTTTTGAAATCAATGTACTTTTTTACAAAATTGATGAACTTTTTTTGAAATCGATGAACTTTTTTCTAAATTTGATGAACTTTCTTCATTGTCGATGAACGTTTTTTCAAAATCGATGAACTACTTTTCTAATTCATGATTTGTTTCTCCAAAATCGATGAACTTTTTTTCAAAATCGATGAACTTTTTTTCAAATTTTATGAGCTTTTTTAAAATTTAATGAAATATTTTGAAATTTTGATTTTACAAAAAAATTGATGAACTCTTTCCTTTTTTGTGATTTTTTTCAATTGGTACAAACCTTTTTGAATTTTTTCTATTTCTTTCAGTTCGTGTTTTTTGTGAATGCTTTTTGAAATTTATTTATTGACATATAATTATGGTGAGCATATAATACTAGTATATGTTTAATTTTTGTACTTAATGAATGGTCAAATGTGATCGGTTTCCATTAGTAATTAACAAACCAAGCATGTCCTAGTGGTTAATGCTTGTGGGCAATCAGTTTCGCGTTTGGAGTTCAAATCCCACTTCTTCTGATTAAACGTGTTGAGCGCTTAAGGCGCCGAACAGGAGCTCCCGACATAGACGCGCCCTTTGGATGGCCAGCAAGTATTCTGGGCTGGCTCAAGGTAATCCTGCAACCGGATGATATAAGTGGGCTTTCTTTTCTTCCCAATTTTGTTCCAGGCTTCTTCTTTATATAAAGATAAAGAAGAAAAATGATCATGTGGGTGGTCGTGATCCTGAGAATTTATTTTGTCGCGATGCATCCTGTGGTCAGCCGTCCCCAAGAGTTCACATGCTGCAGAAACGATAATTACCTAACCCGACAAGCACTGAGGCACCGACGACAGGGCATGGTGATTCAGCCGTTGAACCCCAGATCTCTGCCGGGTCCGTCCAAATCACCCTTAGGGCCAGTTTTTTTAGACGATCCTACCAGAATCGCCCCCCTCCCCAGCTTCTCCCAGAATCACCACTTCATATGTTTTTTACAATCCTAAATAATTAGACCTTAATTAGATAGAATTGTAAAAAAAATATGAAGTGGCGATTCTGGAAGAAGCTGGGAAAGGGGGTGATTCTGGAAGAATCGTCGAAAAAAACTGGCCCTTAGCTTGAGCCAGTAGCCAGGCTCCTGCTACAGAGCATCATGTCCGAGCTGCAAACGGCCGCGTGCTAATTCCAATATGTTTAGGTCTCCATGTCGTCATGACAGCATGTACGTACCATAAGCTGATGGATGGGTTGCGTCTGATTTGCACGCACTTTACGTTAAGCCAAGGACAACGCTATGGCAATGCTCTGTCACCTGCACCTGCACCTGCGGCAATCTATTCTAGCTCATCGACTCAACTCCATCGAGAAATCTATAGCACTAAGAAGTTCAGGATTATTTTTTTTGAGAACCATGGCTACAACCTACACCATGGGGGGGACATATTCGTTCCTCACTACATCCCTCATGTCATTTGGTACATCAGCAAGGAACATAAAATCTCCTGAGACACGTGCGTTCGAGGCTAGCTCATGCGCGAGCCTGTTCTTTTCCCTTCTGACTGTGTTGATCTCTGCACTTGTGTAGCTCAAGAGGAGGGCCTTAGTTTCCGCAATCCATGCATGCCATGAGGATCTGCATTTCTCCTCCGCCTTCAGATCCCGAACGACTCCGGTGTTGTCCATCTCAAGGATCAAATTTCCAAAGTAATACTTTGCAAATTCAGATAATCCCAATGCCGCCGCTGCAGCCTCTGCCTCTTCTGCCGAACTGCAATTGAGAAGTCGCCGACCTACAGAAAGAAACACATGGCCCTTGTTGTCTCTCGCAACCGCTCCGCCCCACGCTTCTCCTGTTTCCTCCAGGAACGCCGCATCTGTGTTTAACTTTGCCCAGCCTGCTGGGGGTGCAGTCCAATGGCTAGGTCCAGTTATAGTCACTATGCTCGGTTTGGTCGGGAATAGAGACTGTTTATTCTTCTCACCTTCGTGCATCGGTTCGCGTGCAGCCAATCGGATCTCGTCATGGAGTCTGAGCAGGTATTGGACAGCACCTGACACCGTTTGTTTCCCATCACCATGGATCACATTGTTTCTTAGGTTCCAAGACTGCCACATGATTAGCATCAACTTAGTTCTGATCTCCTTATGCTGTCCCAGTAGCATCAGTTGTAGCCAATCCCCACCAGAGTATGTAAGTACAGATTCCCTAGGGATGTCCCAGTATGTCCTCATGGATTGGCGGAGGGCAACACTCCTCGTACATGCTATAATCGCATGGTACTCATCTTCCGTAGCTGTACCGCAAATTTCACATACATTGTCATCGGCTAGAGTCCTTCTGTAAGCATTGTGTTTGGTAGCGAGTGAATTTGTGGCTACTCTCCATCCGAATACCTTTATCTTCTCCGGTATATCTGCCTTCCAAATTGCATCCCATATGCTCCGGTCACCCGGATCTCTTGAGAAACTTGTTGCTATCTCCGTTCTATTTCTCTTGAGAGAATCAGCGAGCTTGTAGGCGCTTCTAACTGTGAAGGCACCTGACTTCTAGCTTGTAGGATTATTAATGTTAAACTATTACTTGGATCTCAAGTTAATTAGGAGTCCTAGTCGTTTTGTAATAGCCTTAGTCGGTTTGTACCCTCCTATATAACCTCGTGTATACGGCTGCAATTATATATATAAAAAACATAATTCTATTCAATCTTACATGGTATCAGATATTCAGTCCTAAGGTATGGCTCCGCTGCCCAAACATCCGCCGCCCGGCTACTTCGAGTGCCGGGCCGCCATCCTCGCCAAAGCCGCCGCTGTCGCCTCTTCGTCCACCCCTCCTCTAGCACCACCGCTGCCTCCCGCAATTTCCTTTATCGATACAATCGCCGATGTTAGCCCCTATATACTCCCTTCGTTTTTTTACTCCGCATATAAGATTTGGTCAAAGTCAAACTGCATAAAGTTTGACCAAATTTATATGAAAAAATATGAACATCTACAATACTAAAACTATATAGTATGAACATACGTTTCATGATGCATCTGATAATATTGATTTCATATTGTGAATGTTTATATTTTTTAATATAAACTTAGTCAAACTCTACAAAGTTTGACTTTGACCAAACCTTATATGCGGACTAAAAAGAAACGGAGGGAGTACCTATAACCCTTGATCTCAATTCCCACAACTACTATCATTGGCGCCACCTCTTCGACATCCATCTTGGACGATGCAATCTCTGTTCCCACGTTGGCGTCGGCTCCGTTCCGCAGCCTCACGATCCACAATGGGTCAAGGATGATCTTGCCATCATTCAATGAATTTACATGCGTGTCTCCATCGAGATTTTCAATCTTGTCTTCCGTGATGCTGCCGCCGCCGCCGATCTCTGGGCAGCCCTCCGACAGCTCTTCCAGGACAACGTTGATGCTCACACCAACATCCTCCACACCGAGCTCAGGAACACAATGCAAGGAGATACTTCTCTTAGCGTCTACTGCCAACGCCTCAAGGCCATCTCCGATGAACTTCGTGAACTCGGTGATCCAGTTGAAGACCGGCAGCTCATCAACATCCTCCTCGTCGGGCTCAGCAAGCAATTCGACAAGCAGTCCTCCTTCATCCCCATGACGCGGCCGCTTCCGTCCTTCGCCGAAGTGCGCTCCATGCTCCAGTGGGCCGATCGCGCCCAATCCAACATGGATGCTCGCCCTCAGCTCTTCACGGCCATCCCTCGCGCTCCACCACCACTGCCGCCGCCATCCTCACCTGTGGCGCCACCTCCAGGCTGGCATCCCAGCCCCAACTATCGCGGCAAGAACCCCATCTACAGGCCGCCTGCGACACGCTTGATGCCTCCTCCACCACCACCAACTACACGCGCTGTGACGGCTGCCAGCGCTTCTCCCGCGGCTCCAACCTACCATCCTTCGCATGATCCCTGGACAGGGCTCGTACAGGCGTGGCTCATGCCTTGGTCTGCTCCGTCTCCTCTCGGTGCTCCACCTGCATATACATGCGCTTGGTAGCCCGACGTTCATCCACATACTGGTGCTCCCGGGATTCTCACACCCTGATAGCCGACGCATGCATACCATGCTGCTCTAGTTTATGCTTCTTATGGCGCTCCATCACCTTACTACGCCGACGGAGGCCACTTCTACACGCCAACGCCGGCCCTCCTGCCTTCACTATCGTATCCGCCGGCTATGCAGTCTATACCATCATATCAGCCAGCCTTGCTGCCTACACCGACCTCAACTACAATGCCGAGCTGAGATCAAGCTGCTTTTCTACAGGCCATGAACAATTTTGTCTCTCAAGGCAACTCAGGTACGGATTGGATCTTTGATTCTGGTGCTTCCAGTCATATGTCTGCATCAAGTACTTTTCTGTCCTCTTGTACTCCATCTTCTTTCCAATCCATCACTCTTGGTGATGGTTCCACTATTCCAATTTATTGTGTTGGTCAGGCTCAACTTCCCTCTCCTAGTAAACCACTTCTTCTTCGTGATGTCCTTGTTGCTCCAACTCTCATCAAAAATTTACTTTCTGTTCGCGAATTCACTTGTGATAATTTAGTTTCTATAGAGTTTGACCCCTTTGGCTTATCTGTGAAGGACTATCAGACCAAGGCCGAGATCGCATGCTTCAATAGCTCCGGCGACTTATACTCTCTACATGGTGTTTCTGTTGCCGCACCTCTAACATGCATGATGGCGTCCGTTGATCTCTGGCATCAGCGTTTAGGACACCCCAACCTTGATGTTTGAGCTTCTGTTCTTAGTGAATTTTCCATACCTTGTAATAGAGATTCTCACGATTCCTCTTTTTGTGGGTCTTGTCAATTAGGCAAACATGTGCGCCTTCCTTTTAGCTCATCTAGCTCTTCTAGCACTTATCCTTTCGAATTAATACATTGTGATCTATGGACATGGCCCATTGCAAGTGTTTCTGGCTTTAAATACTATCTTGTTATACTAGATGATTTTACACACTTTGCCTAGACCTTTCCTCTTCACAACAAATCCGATGAACACATCCTCTTTCTCAATTTCCAGCGATATGTTTCTGTTCACTTCTTTCTCCCTATTAGCTTTATTCAATGTGATAACAGCCGTGAATTTGATAATCTTAAAAACCGTACTTTCTTCTTACAACATGGCATTCCTATTCGGTTTTATTGTCCCTATACCTCTCCCCAAAATGGCAAAGCAGAACGCTCTCTTCGTACCTTGAACGATATTGTTCGCACCCTTATTCAATCCTCCATGCCACCAAAATTCTAGGCAGAAGCTCTTCACACCGCTACCTTTCTTCTTAATATTCTCCCTTCCAAAGCTAATCCAAATACCGCTCCTTATTTCTCCCTTTCTTGTGTCTTCCAAACTATTCCGTCATTCGTGTTTTTGGTAGTCTTTGCTTTCCGAATACCTCCGCTACCTGTACCAACAAACTCTCTTCCCGATTTGTCCTGTGTGTCCTCTTAGGTTTTTCTGATGAACACAAAGGATATTGATGTCTCGACATGCACACCGGACGGGTACTTGTGTCTCGGCACGTTACCTTTGCCGAGCACATCTTTCCTTTTGCTCAACGCAATGATCCCACCACCATCATAAACCCCTCGGCCAAACCCTCTCCTCACTGTACCCCCTTCCCTTTCTATGCTCCTCTCATGACGAGTCCTCCTGCTGATCCCACCACCATCATAAACCCCTCGGCCAAACCCTCTCCTCACCGTACCCCCTTCCCTTTCTATGCCCCTCTCATGAAGAGTCCTCCTACTGCCGAACCTCCTGCACCAGCACTTTCTCCTCCACCTATCGACGATCAAAATACTACCGCCTCACCACCGCCCCTCTCCACCAGCACCAGCACTCCACCCTCCATCACCCCCTCTCATGTCAGCATCTTCCGCTGCGCCAGACCCTTCTCCTCCTCCTCCATTACCAGCCCATGTTGTTCCAACACTCCCACCTACTAATGATCACACTACGCACACTAGATCCAAGTCTAGTTTCTGTCAACCCGTTGATCGTCTAAACCTTCATGCCACCCTGACTCTCTATCAAGTTCCTAGATCCTACAAATCTGCTCTCCCAGATCCCAACTGGGCTGCTGCTATGCATGAAGAATATATACATGGCAGCTTGTTCCTCGCCCTATCAACACAAACATTGTCTCAAGCAAATGGTTTTTTCACCAGAAGTTTCACTCTGATGGTAGCCTTTCCCGCTATAAAGCCCGTTGGGTATGTCGTGGTTATTCTCAGCAGCATGGGATTGATTACGACGTAACACTCTCTCCTGTTGTTAAACCAAGTACCATTCGCATCGTTCCTAGTCTCGTTGTCTCCTCATGGCCCATCCACCAATTAGATGTCAAAAATGCTTTCCTTCATGGTTCTCTCCAAGAGACCGTGTATTGTCAACAATCTCTTCGTTTTGAAAATCTTTCTTATCCCAACCACGTATGTCTTCTCCAAAAATCTTTATACTGTCTCAAACAAGCTCCTAGAGCATGGTTTTGAAGGAAATATGCCCTAGAGGAAATAATAAAGTTGTTATTTATATTTCCTTATATCATGATAAATGTTTATTATACATGCTAGAATTGTATTAACTGGAAACTTAGTACATGTGTGAATACATAGACAAACAGAGTGTCCCTAGTATGCCTCTACTTGACTAGCTCGTTAATCAAAGATGGTTAAGTTTCCTGACCATAGACATGTGTTGTCATTTGATGAACGAGATCACATCATTAGAGAATGATGTGATGGACAAGACCCATCCGTTAGCTTAGCATTATGATCGTCTAGTTTTATTGCTATTGCTTTCTTCATGACTTATACATATTCCACTGACTATGAGATTATGCAACTCCCGAATACCGGAGGAACATCTTGTGTGCTATCAAACATCACAATGTAACTGGGTGATTATAAAGATGATCTATAGGTGTCTCTGATGGTGTTTGTTGAGTTGGCACAGGTCGAGATTCGGATATGTCACGCCGTGTATCGGAGAGGTATCTCTGGGCCCTCTTGGTAATGCACATCACTATAAGCCTTGCAAGAAATGTAACTAATGAGTTAGTTGCGGGATGATGCATTATGGAACGAGTAAAGAGACTTGCTGGTAACGAGATTGCACTAGGTATGAGGATACCGATGACCGAATCTTGGGCAAGTAACATACCGATGACAAAGGGAATGGCGTATGTTCTTATGCGGTTTGACCGATAAAGATCTTCATAGAATATGTAGGAGCCAATATGAGCATCCAGGTTCCGCTATTGGTTATTGACTGGAGATGTGTCTCGGTCATGTCTACATAGTTCTCGAACTCGTAGGGTCCGCACGCTTAACGTTCAATGGCAATTTGTATTATGAGTTATGTGTTTTGGTGACCGAAGTTTGTTCGGAGTCCCGGATGAGATCACGGACATGGCGAGGTGTCTCGAAATGGCCGAGAGGTAAAGATTCATATATTGGAAGTGAAGGAAATATGCCCTAGAGGAAATAATAAAGTTGTTATTTATATTTCCTTATATCATGATAAATGTTTATTATTCATGCTAGAATTGTATTAGCCGGAAACTTAGTACATGTGTGAATATATAGACAAACAGAGTGTCACTAGTATGCCTCTACTTGACTAGCTCGTTAATCAAAGATGGTTAAGTTTCCTAGCCATGTACAAGAGTTGTCATTTTATGAATGGGATCACATCATTAATGAATGATGTGATTGACTTGACCCATCCGTTAGCTTAGCACGATGATCGTTTAGTTTGTTTCTATTGCTTTCTTCATAACTTATACATGTTCCTATGACTATGAGATTATGCAGCTCCCAAATACCGGAGGAACACTTAGTGTGCTATCAAACGTCACAACGTAACTGGGTGACTATAAAGATTCTCTACAGGTGTCCCCGATGGTGTTTGTTGAGTTGGCATAGATCAAGATTAGGATTTGTCACTCCGATTGTCGGAGAGGTATCTCTGGGCCCTCTCTGTAATGCACATCACTATAAGCCTTGCAAGCAATGTAACTAATGAGTTAGTTGCGGGATGATGCATTACGGAACAAGTAAAGAGACTTGTCGGTAATGAGATTGAACTAGGTATTGAGATACCGACGATCGAATCTCGGGCAAGTAACATACTGATGACAAAGGGAACAACATATGTTGTTATGCGGTTTGACCGATAAAGACCTTCGTAGAATATGTAGGAACCAATATGAGCATCCGGGTTCGGCTATTGGTTATTGATCGGAAGTGAGTCCTGGTCATGTCTACATAGTTCTCGAACCCGTAGGGTCTGCACGCTTAACGTTCGGTGACGATCGATATTATGAGTTTATGTGTTTTGATGTACCGAAGGTAGTTCGGACTCCCGGATATGATCACGGACATGACGAGGAGTCTCGAAATGGCCGAGACATAAAGATCGATATATGGGAAGGCTATGTTTGGACATCGGAATGGTTCTGGGTGAGTTCAGGCATTTATCGGAGTACCGGGGAGTTACCGGAACCCCCCGGGGAGTGTATGGGCCTTTTCTACCTCTTGAGCACTGCATTGGTTTTCCCCGAAGAGGAAGGGATGATGCAGCAAAGTAGCGTAAGTATTTACCTCAGTTTTGGGAACCAAGGTATCAATCCAGTAGGAGGCTACGCGCGAGTCCCTCGTACCTGCACAAAACAAATAAATCCTCGCAACCAATGCGATAAGGGGTTGTCAATCCCTACACGGCCACTTACGAGAGTGAGATGTGATAGATATGATAAGATAATATTTTTGGTATTTTTATGATAAAGATGCAAAGTAAAATAAAAGCAAAGTAAAAAAGCAAAGGAAATAACTAAGTATTGGAAGATTAATATGACGAAGATAGACCCGGGGGCCATAGGTTTCACTAGTGGCTTCTCTCAAGAGCATAAGTATTCTACAGTGGGTGAACGAATTACTGTTGAGCAATTGACAGAATTGAGCATAGTTATGAGAATATCTAGGTATGATCATGTATATAGGCATCACATCCGAGACAAGTAGACCGACTCTTGCCTGCATCTACTACTATTACTCCACTCATCGACCGCTATCCAGCATGCATCTAGAGTATTAAGTTCATGAAAACAGAGTAACGCCTTAAGCAAGATGACATGATGTAGAGGGATAAACTCATGCAATATGATGAAAACCCCATCTTGTTATCCTCGATGGCAACAATACAATACATGCCTTGCTGCCCCTACTGTCATTGGGAAAGGACACCGCAAGATTGAACCCAAAGCTAAGCACTTCTCCCATTGCAAGAAAGATCAATCTAGTAGGCCAAACCAAACTGATAATTCGAAGAGACTTGCAAAGATAACCAATCATACATAAAAGAATTCAGAGAAGATTCAAATATTGTTCATAGATAGACTTGATCATAAACCCATAATTCATCGGTCTCAACAAACACACCGCAAAAAAAGATTACATCGAATAGTTCTCCACAAGAGAGGGGGAGAACATTATATTGAGATCCAAAAAGAGAGAAGAAGCCATCTAGCTAATAACTATGGACCCGTAGGTCTGAGGTGAACTACTCACACTTCATCGGAGGGCCTATGGTGATGATGTAGAAGCCCTCCGTGATCGATGCCCCCTCCGGCGGAGCTCCGGAACAAGCCCCAAGATGGGATCTCGTGGATACAAAAAGTTGCGGCGGTGGAATTAGGGTTTTGGCTCCGTATCTGGTCGTTTGGGGGTACGTAGGTATATATAGGAGGAAGGAGTATGTCGGTGGAGCAACAGGGGGCCCACGAGGGTGGAGGGCATGCCTAGGGGGGGGGGGGTAGGCGCGCCCCCTACCTCGTGGACTCCTCTTTTGTTTCTTGACGTAGGGTCCAAGTCCTCTGGATCATGTTCAGTGAGAAAATCGCGTTCCCGAAGGTTTCATTCTGTGTTGGACTCCGTTTGATATTCCTTTTCTTCGAAACCCTAAAATAGGCAAAAAACAACAATTATGGATTGGGCCTCTGGTTAGTAGGTTAGTCCCAAAAATAATAAAAGTGGATAATAAAGCCCAATAATGTCCAAAACAGTAGATAATATAGTATGGAGCAATCAAAAATTATAGATACGTTGGAGACGTATCAGCCTTATTGGGCCTTAGTGGGAGAGAGGAGGAGGCGGCCAAGGTGGAGGGCGTGCCCCCCAAGCCCAATCTGAATTGGGTGGGGGCCCGACCCCCCTTCCCTCCCTCTCTCTCCCCCTTCCTTCCTCTCCTACTCTAACTAGGGAAGGGGGAACCCTACTCCCACCGGGAGTAGGACTCCCCCCATGGGCGCGCCATGAGAGGGCCGACCCTCCCCCTCCTCCACTCCTTTATATACGAGGGAGGGGGGCACCCCATAGACACATAAGTTGATTGTTTAGCCGTGTGCGGTGCCCCCCTCCATAGATTTCCACCTCGGTCATATCGTCGTAGTGCTTATGCGAAGCCCTGCGTCGGTAACTTCATCATCACCATCATCACGCCATCGTGCTAATGAAACTCTCCCTCGACCTCAGCTGGATCTAGAGTTTGTGGGATGTCACCGAGCTGAATGTGTGCAGATCACGGAGGTGCCGTATCTTCGGTGCTAGGATCGGTCGGATCATGAAGACGTACGACTACATCAACCGCGTTGTCATAACACTTCCACTTTCGGTCTACGAAGGTACGTGGACAACACTCTCCCCTCTCGTTGCTATGCATCACCTAGATGGATCTTGCATGTGCGTAGCAATTTTTTTTTGAAATTACTGCGTTCCCCAACAGTGGCATCCGAGCCAGGTCTATGCGTAGATGTTATATGCACGAGTAGAACACAAAGGAGTTGTGGGCGTGAGTATATACATATTGCTTGCCGTCACTAGTTGATTCTTGATTTAGCAGGATTGTTGGATGAAGCGGCTCAGGCCGACATTACGCGTACGCTTACGCGAGGCTGATTCAATGGGTGTCTGTTTCTCCAACTTTAGTTGAATCAGTTTCAATGAACATGGTTCTTTCTGAAGATCAAAGAGCAATCACTATACTACATTGTGGTTTTGATGCATAGGTAAGAACGATTCTTGCTAGAAGCCCGTAGCAGCCACGTAAAACTTGCAACAACAAAGTAGAGGACATCTAACTTGTTTTTGCAGGGCATGTTGTGATGTGATATGGTCAAGACGTGATTATATAAATTGTTGTATGAGACGATCATGTTTTGTAACACAGTTATCGGCAACTGGCAGGAGCCATATGGTTGTCTCTTTATTGTATGAAATGCAATTGCCATGCAATTGCTTTACTTTATCACTAAGTGGTAGCGATAGTCGTAGAAGCAATAGTTGGCGAGACGACAATGATGCTACGATGGAGATCAAGGTGTCAAGCCGGTGACGATGGTGATCATGACGGTGCTTTGGAGGTGGAGATCAAAGGCACAAGATGATGATGGCCATATCATATCACTTATATTTGATTGCATGTGATGTTTATCCTTTATGCATCTTATTTTGCTTAGTTCGGTGGTAGCATTATAAGATGATCTCTCACTAAATTTCAAGGTACAAGTGTTCTCCCTGAGTATGCACCGTTGCTACAGTTCGTCGTGCTGAGACACCACGTGATGATCGGGTGTGATAAGCTCTACGTTCACATACAACGGGTGCAAGCCAGTTTTGCACACGCAAAATACTCGGGTTAAACTTGACGAGACTAGCATATGCAGATATGGCCTCGAAACACTGAGACCGAAAGGTCGAGCGTGAATCATATAGTAGATATGATCAACATAGTGATGTTCACCATTGAAAACTACTCCATCTCACGTGATGATAGGACATGGTTTAGTTGATATGGATCACGTGATCACTTAGATGATTAGAGGGATGTCTATCTAAGTGGGAGTTCTTAAGTAATATGATTAATTGAACTTTAATTTATCATGAACTTAGTACCTGATAGTATTTTGCATGTCTATGTTGTTATATATAGATGGCCCGTGCTGTTGTTCCGTTGAATTTTAATGCGTTCCTAGAGAAAGCTAAGTTTAAAGATGATGGTAGCAACTACATGGACTGGGTCCATAACTTGAGGATTATCCTCATTGCTGCATAGAAGAATTACGTCCTGGAAGCACTGCTGGGTGACAAGCGTGCTGTAGATGCTATTGACAATGTTAAGAACATCTGGCAGAGCAAAGCTGATGACTACTCGATAGTTTAGTGTGCCATGCTTTATGGCTTAGAACTGGGACTTCAACGACGTTTTGAACATCATGGAGCATATGAGATGTTCCCGGAGTTGAAGTTAATATTTCAAGCAAATGCTCGGATTGAGAGATATGAAGTCTCCAATAAGTTCTACAACTGCAAAATGGAGGAGAATAGTTCTATCAGTGACCATATACTCAGAATGTCTAGGTACCACAACCACTTGACTCAGCTGGGAGTTAATCTTCCTAATGATAGTGTCATTGACAGAGTTCTTCAATCACTGCCACCAAGCTACAAGAGCTTCGTGATGAACTATGATATGCAAGGGATGGATAAGACAATTCTTGAGCTCTTCGCAATGCTAAAGGTTGCGGAGGTAGAAATCAAGAAAGAGCATCAAGTGTTGATGGTCAACTAGACCACTAGTTTCAAGATGAAGGGCAAAGGGGAGAAGGGAAACTTCAAGAAGAACAGCAAGAAGTTGCTGCTCAAGTGAAGAAGCCCAAGTCTGGACCTAAGCCTGAGACTGAGTGCTTCTATTGCAAAGGGATTGGTCATTGGAAGCAGACTGCCCCAAGTATTTGGCGGATAAGAAGGATGTCAAAGTGAAAGGTATGTTTGATATACATGTTATTGATGTGTACCTTACTAATGCTCGTAGTAGCACCTGGGTATTTGATACTGGTTCTGTTGCTAATATTTGCAACTCGAAACAGGGGCTACGGATTAAGCGAAGATTGGCTAAGGATGAGGTGACGATGCGCGTGGGAAATGGTTCCAAAGTCGATGTGATCTCCATCAGCACGCTACCTTTACATCTACCTTCGGGATTAGTATTAGACCTGAATAATTGTTATTTGGTGCCAGCGTTAAGCATGAACATCATATCTAGATCTTTTTTGATGCGAGACGCTTATTCATTTAAATCAGAGAATAATGGTTGTTCTATTTATATGAGTAATATCTTTTATGGTCATGCACCCTTTATGACTGGTTTGATTTTACTAAATCTCGATAGTAGTGACGCACATATTCATAGTATTGAAGCCAAAAGATATAAGTTTAATAATGATAGTGCAACTTATTTGTGGCACTGCCGTTTAGGTCATATTGGTGTAAAGCGCATGAAGAAACTCCATGCTGATGGACTTCTGTAATCACTTGATTATGAATCACTTGATGCTTGCAAACCATGCCTCATGGGCAAGATGACTAAGCCTCCGTTCTCTGGAAAAATGGAACGAGCAACAGACTTATTGGAAATTATACATACTGATGTATGCGATCAAATGAGTGTTGATGCTCGTGGTGGGTATCGTTTTTTTCTAACCTTCACAGATGATTTGAGCAGATACAGGTATATCTACTTAATGAAACATAAGTCTGAAACATTTGCAAGTTCAAAGAATTTCAGAGTGAAGTGGAAAATCATCGTAACAAGAAAATTAAGTTTCTACGATCTGATCGTGGAGGTGAATATTTGAGTTATGAGTTTGGTCTTCATTTGCAACAATGCGGAATAGTTTCGCAACTCATGCCACCTGGAACACCATAGCGTAATGGTGTGTACGAACGTCGTAACTGCACTTTATTAGATATGGTGCGATCTATGATGTCTCTTACTGATTTACCACTATCGTGGGGTTATGCTTTAGAGACGTCTGCATTCACGTTATATAAGGCACCATCGAAATCCGTTGAGACGACACCTTATGAACTGTGGTTTGGCAAGAAACCCAAGTTGTCGTTTCTTAAAGTTTGGGGTTGTGATGCTTATGTGAAAAGGCTTCAACCTGATAAGCTCAAACCCAAATCGGAGAAATGTGTCTTCGTAGGATACCCAAAGGAGACTATTGGGTACACCTTCTATCACAAATCCAAAGGCAAGATATTCATTGCTCAGAACGGATCCTTTCTAGAGAAGGAGTTTGTCTCGAAAGAAGTGAGTGGGAGGAAAGTAGAACTTGATGAGGTAACTGTACCTGCTCCCTTATTGGAAAGTAGTTCATCACAGAAATTAGTTCCAGTGATTCCTACACCAGTATGTGAGGAAGCTAATGACGATGATCATGAAACTTCTGATCAAGTTACTACCGAACCTTGTAGGTTAACCAGAGTAAGATCCGCACCAGACTGGTATGGTAATCCTGTTCTGGAGGTCATGTTACTTGACCATGACGAACCTTCGAACTATGAGAAAGCGATGATGAGCCCAGATTCTGCAAAATGGCTTGAGGCCATGAAATCTGAGATGGGATCCATGTATGAGAACATAGTGTGGACTTTGGTTGACTTGCCCGATGATCGGCAAGCCATAGAGAATAAATGGATCTTCAAGAAGAAGACTGACGCTGATGGTAATGTTACTGTCTACAAAGCTCGACTTTTTGCAAAAGGTTTTCGACAAGTTCAAGGAGTTGACTACGATGAGACCTTCACACCCGTAGCGATGCTTAAGTCCGCCCGAATCATGTTAGCAATTGCCACATTTTATGATTATGAAATTTGGCAAATGGATGTCAAAACTACATTCCTTAATGGTTATCTTAAAGAAGAGTTGTATATGATGCAACCAGAAGGTTTTGTCGATCCAAAAGGTACTAACAAAGTGTGCAAGCTCCAGTGATCCATTTATGGACTGGTGCAAGCCTCTCGGAGTTTGAATATACGCTTTGATGGTGTGATCAAAGCATATGGTTTTATATAGAGTTTTGGAGAAGTCTGTATTTACAAGAAAGTGAGTGGGAGCTCTATAGCATTTCTGATATTATATGTAGATGATATATTGTGGATCAGAAATGATACTGAATTTCTGAATATCATAAAAGGATACTTGAATAAGAATTTTTCAATGAAAGACCTCGGTGAAGCTGCTTATATATTGGGCGTCAAGATCTATAGAGATAGATCAAGACACTTAATTGGACTTTCACAAAGCACATACCTTGATAAAGCTTTGAAGAAGTTCAAAATGGATCAAGCAAAGAAAGGGTTCTTTCCTGTGTTACAAGGTGTTAAGTTGAGTCAGACTCAATGCGCGACCACTGCAGAAGATAGAGAGAAAATGGAATTCATTCCCTATGCTTCAGCCATAAGTTCTATCATGTATGAAATGCTGTGTACCAGACTTGATGTGTGCCTTGCTATTAGTTTAGTAGGGAGGTACCAAAGTAATCCAGGAGTGGATCACTGGACAGCGGTCAAGAACATCCTAAAATACCTGAAAAGGACTAAGGATATGTTTCTTGTTTATGGAGGTGACAAAGAGCTCGTCGTAAATGGTTACGTCGATGCAAGCTTTGACACTGATTCGGATGACTCTAAGTCACAAACCGGATACGTATTTTTATTGAATGGTGGAGCTGTCAGTTGGTGCAGTTCCAAGCAGAGCGTCGTGACGGGATCTACGTGTGAAGCAGAGTACATAGCTACTTCGGAAGCAGCAAATGAAGGAGTCTGGATGAAGGAGTTCATATCCGATCTAGGTGTCATACCTAGTGCATCGGGTCCAATGAAAATCTTTTGTGACAATACTGGTGCAATTGCCTTGGCAAAGGAATCCAGATTTCACAAGAGAACCAAGCACATCAAGAGATGCTTCAATTCCATCCGCGACCAAGTCAAGGAGGGATACACAGAGATTTGTAAGATACATACGGATCTGAATGTTGCAGACCCGTTGACTAAGCCTCTCTCATGAGCAAAAAATGATCAACACCAAGACTCCATGGGTGTTAGAATCATTACTATGTAATCTGATTATTGACTCTAGTGCAAGTGGGAGACTGAAGGAAATATGCCCTAGAGGTAATAATAAAGTTGTTATTTATATTTCCTTATACCATGATAAATGTTTATTATTCATGCTAGAATTGTATTAACCGGAAACTTAGTACATGTGTGAATATATAGACAAACAGAGTGTCACTAGTATGCCTCTACTTGACTAGCTCGTTAATCAAAGATGGTTAAGTTTCCTAGCCATGGACAAGAGTTGTCATTTGATGAGCGGGGTCACATCATTAGAGAATGATGTGATTGACTTGACCCATCCGTTAGCTTAGCATGATGATTGTTTAGTTTGTTGCAATTACTATCTTCATAACTTATACATGTTCCTATGACTATGAGATTATGCAACTCCCGAATACCGGAGGAACACTTAGTGTGCTATCAAATGTCACAACGTAACTGGGTGACTATAAAGATGCTCTACAGGTGTTTCTGATGGTGTTTGTTGAGTTGGCACAGATCGAGATAAGGATTTGTCACTCCGATTGTCGGAGAAGTATCTCCCAGCCCTCTCGGTAATGCACATCACTATAAGCCTTGCAAGCAATGTGACTAATGAGTTAGTTGCGGGATGATGCATTACGAAATGAGTAAAGAGACTTGCCGGTAACAAGATTGAACTAGGTATTGAGATATCAACGATCGAATCTCGGGCAAGTAACATACCTATGACAAAGGGAACAACGCATGTTGTTATGCGGTTTGACCGATAAAGATCTTTGTAGAATATGTAGGAACCAATATGAGCATCCAGGTTCCGCTATTGGTTATTGATCAGAAGTGAGTCTCGGTCATGTCTACATAGTTCTCGAACCCGTAGGGTCCGCACGCTTAATGTTCGGTGACGATGGAGATTATGAGTTCATGTGTTTTGATATACTGAAGGTAGTTCGGAGTCCCGGATATGATCACAGACATGATGAGCAGTCTCGAAAGTGTCGAGACATAAAGATCGATATATTGGAAGTCTATGTTTGGACATCGGAATGGTTCCGGGTGAGTTCGTGCATTTACCGGAGTACCGGGGAGTTACCGGAACCCCCCGGGGAGTGTATGGGCATTATTGGGCCTTAGTGGGAGAGAGGAGGAGGCGGCCAATGTGGAGGGCGCGCCCCCAAGCCCAATCCGAATTGGGTGGGGGCCGGCCTCCCTTTCCTCCCCTCTCTCTCCCCTTCCTTCCTCTCCTACTCCAACTAGGGAAGGGGGAATCATACTCGCACCGGGAGTAGGACTCCCCCCTTGGGCGCGCCATGAGAGGGCAGGCCCTCCCCCTCCTCCACTCCTTTATATACGAGGGAGGGGGGCACCCCATAGACACACAAGTTGATTGTTTAGCCGTGTGCGGTGCCCCCCTCCACAGATTTCCACCTCGGTCATATCGTTGTAGTGCTTAGGCGAAGCCCTGCGTCGGTAACTTCATCATCACCGTCATCACGCCGTCGTGCTGACGAAACTCTCCCTCGACCTCAGCTGGATCTAGAGTTCGTGGGACATCACCGAGCTGAACGTGTGCAGATCGCGGAGGTGCCATATCTTCAGTGCTAGGATCGGTCGGATCGTGAAGACGTACGACTACATCAACCGTGTTGTCATAACGCTTCCGCTTTCGGTCTACGAGGGTACGTGGACAACACTCTCCCCTCTCGTTGCTATGCATCAACTAGATGGATCTTGCATGTGCATAGGATTTTTTTTGAAATTACTGCGTTCCCCAACAGGAAGGTTGTATTTGGACATCGGAATGGTTCCGAGTGATTTGGGTATTTTATCGGAGTACCGAGGGGTTACCGGAACCCCGTTGGGGAAGTAATTAGGCCTTATTGGGCCATAAGGGAGAAGAGGATGCATACCAAGGGAGGAGGCGCGCACCCCCCATGGAGTCCGAATTGGATTAGGGGAGGGGGCGGTACCCCCTTGCCCTTTCCTACTCCCTCTCCCTTTCCCTCTTTCCCCCTCCAGAAAAGAAAAGGGGAATCCTACTAGGACTTGGGAGTCCCTTCAGGACTCCCCACACTTGGGTGCCCCTAGGGGGGAGGCCTCCTCCCCTCCTCCTTTATATATGGGGACAGGGGGCACCCCAAAGGCACATCAATTGTTCCTCAGCCGCGTGCGGTGCCCCCCTCCACAGTTTACCACCTCGGTCATTGTGGAGACCCCGACTCATAAATCGTGATCACCTAATGCACGTGTACGGTGATCCCAGAGATCAATGTTCACTGAACACACAGAAGCTGAATAACAAGAGTCTTACATCCATACATACCGTCTTACATAAATTATGACCATTATGGTCAAGTCTTGAGTATAACTTCGCAGCGGAAATCTTCGTCGATAACTTGGACCCATGGCATCTGCCTTAACCCTACAGGCACTCTGACTGGGAAGTGTCCTAGATCGCACGATCATCACCAAAGAACTCTTCCTCTATTCCTGTTCTTTCATGCCTGGCCAATAAAATAACCAGTGGCAAGCCAATGAGTACTTTGAATGTACTCGCGAGCAACCCATGTTTTGGTTCAAGATACAACAATGCATGATATAGGTACATTTTTGCAGAAAGCTAATTTTATTGTGCTATGACATGTTCAACAACTGGTAAAACATGCATCATATGAATTCAAGTAACCATAGGGACTGGTTACAGATAACAACATAAATGGAGCGGGCATCAACCCAACTCAATCATGTAAAGTCCTTTGACTTGACCCAAGTAGTTCTCCCCACTTATCCGAACACACACACACACACGTCTGTAAAACATGTGGACGTAGCCCAAGAGCGGTTACCCAATTGTCCTTGACCGTGGACATGGCTATTCGAATAGTTTTACACTCTGCAGAGGTTGCACACTTTACCCACAAGATCCGGGGAACTTCCATGTCATCCACGACCCGCGGTACCTCAAGTACCCGGGGTAAGCACCCGATCACTACCTTTCCCTAGCCACGACTAATAAGGAGTCCACTCGATTGGTAGCAGCCCCCGTGCCAAACATTGTCACACAATACATTCTTTTTGTGGAGCCACGCTCCCATATTCATCACATACCATAAGCACGGGGTACCAATGATGTGTACGGTGCCCTGTGAAAACAGTCATGGCCGCCCTACCTGGAACGACCCCGTCCCGAGAGTGACCACGCCACTCCCGTCACTAGTAATGCGGGCATCCATGTTAGCACGAACTAGGTAATCAATAATGCCCTTTCTCATATAAGGGTAGAGTGGTTGCGCATGTAAGGTTGGAGTAACGGTCGCAACTTAAACCAATCCGTTTTCGAAAACAACACACTCACTTGCCTCGGTACACCACTTCTTTGTCAAGTGGTTACCTAGCTCAGCATCTCCCTCGGGTATTAGTGGCACCCGACGGGGTTTTCAAAAAGTCTTTGAGAATACTTTTGTCCCCATCACCATGCATATACCCTGTCCCACTTGCGTAGCAACGACTTTAGCATCCTATCTACTCCCACCAGCATAACCCTCATAGGAAGGTAGGGTGATGCACAATGCAAGTATCAACAAGGAAGTAACGAGGGAACCCACCAATGTGGTTACCATCTCATCATGATTCCGATGCAACAATAATAAAGTGCTATATGACATGCATAAAAAGGGTTTCAGAGACAAGGTCAAAGGGCTGCTTGCCTGGTTTAGCAAAGTCTTCATCTCTCCCGGTCCATCTCCAGGTACTCTGTCTACTTCGTCAACTAACATCGGAAACAAACACAATAAGCAACACAAAAAGGCAGAAAAAAGCGCTCTAAAAATATGAATTTGACTTTTCTGGGACATCTCTGGTCATATGAAAAATAACCAGAGTGGTTTCATTGGAATTGGGTCAGTGGATATTTCTAAACATTTTGATATGATGGAATCAAGGGGTTTATGGATTTGCAAGAAGTGTATAGGAATATTATTTGAAAAAATGAGCAAATGCATCCATTTAACAAGGAATAATTTTAGGAGCACCTAGGAGTCGGTTTTATTGGATTTGGAGTTCAAAGGAATTTCCTAGGGATTTGCAAAGTTGGTTAAACATGGATAATTGGACCAATATTTGATGTGGTACAGAAAGCATTGGGAAAAATGTTCAAAAACTAAGTTATGAACATATATGTGTCTAGGAATTTGAATCATTGCATTTGGATCAAGAATAGGCCCACTGTGATTTTCTAAAGTTTATGACAGAAATGGAAAATGGTATTTTGATAATTATTTGTGAAAGAAATATTTCTGGAAAAATGGGCAACTAGCACCATGAGATAGGGCATGAATTTATAAACTACTAGAAATTTGAATCATCAAGTTTGAAGCTAATTTGAATTATTTATGGATTTTACAAATTGTACAGAAAAGAAAAGGAAAAGGTTTTTTTTACCCAAATGGGCTGGATCTGGGCGGCAACAACGTGCACTGGGTGAGACTTAGCGGGGCAGCATACTAGGCCTAGCCCAGCTGCTCGGCTGCCCGCGGGCTGTCGACACATGAGGCATATTCAGGGGAATACGCATTCCCCGAGCGAAGGCGGCAGCAGTAGAGCCCATCTCCACTTAACGGGAAGGGGCCCACCCGTCAGCGGCTCAACCTCATTGGCCGGCCGACACGGGGGGCCTGCTCGCAGGTTCGTCCTCAACCTCCCGCGCGGGCGCGACAAGAGACAGAGGAGGTGCCTCGACGGCGACTGCCGGCGTTACAGGGCGTCTCTGGCGACGCTCCGCCCATCGGCATGCTCAGGAGGCCGCGCCGCATCCGCCTAGGTCCTTCACGCACGCCGAGGAGCGCCGTAGTGGCGGCGGCTTGGATGGTCGCGGAGGAGGCCGTCGGCCATCTTTGGCCGTGAGCACACGACGCACCCGGGGATGAACGGAGACGATATAGGGCCTTGCGGTGGTGAAGTGAGGGCGCTGGTGCGACTAGGGGAGAGGAGGGGCTCGGGGTAGCCCGAATTTAGGTGGATCTTGATGGCGACGCTCTGGCCATTGCGGTGGATGGAGGGCGGGGGAGGAAGAGAGAGAGGGAGCAAACGGAGAAGCGAGGAGGGCCTGGAACGGCCTTAAGTAGCCGACCCGCGGCTTACCATGGATGCGGCGCACGGGTGGCCGTGGCAACGGCTCGGGCGGCCAGGAGAGAGAGCGAGGGGTTGTCTGCGATGCTCGTGGGGGTGGAGTAGGGCGCCAGGAAGAGAGAGAGAGAGAGAGAGGGAGCGGGGCGAGCTCCGGGTGGAGCCACGAGCTCGCACAACATTGGTGGTCTCGGGCAGTTCTGGGCACGCGCGGCACGGACAAGACAGAGGGGGAAGGAGGGGCCCCAGCACGGTGGCGTGTTGCGGACGTCGAGGCACCTCGACTGGCGCAAGGGGGAGGCTGGAGGTGGTCGGGGGATGCGGTGTCAACGATCGAACACCCTGCCAGGCGCTCCAGAGCGTGTTTTGGGCCGGCATCTGCGACTTTTCCGCGCGCACCCATGCGTCCACTTGTGTCTAGAGACTTCAGGGGGGAGTAAACAATGTGGAAATGGCATCGGATGCCCTGGGGATCCACTATAGGAGAGAGGGGGTTGAGAGAGAGTGGGAATGATGATGTCCAGAGAGGAAAAATGAGGTTCTCACCCCCATATAATTGAGTTGAGGCCATACTCTTTACAGTGGTAGAGGGGTTCTAGGACACGCTGTGGTAAAGACTGTGGCTCAAGGAGATTAGTGGAAGGGGCCGAAACTTGGAATTTTAAATTCTGTCAGAAGGTGTTTGATGGGTTGCTCAACTTGCTTTGAAACTTAACAGGAGTGAGTGGCATTACAATTTAGTAGTGCCCACCAATTTTGAGGTCAAATGGAGAAAGTGGCCAAAGCAACTTCTGTAAACCCTAGAAATCAACAGAAATGCATTTACCAAGATCTAGTCATGCAAAACCATTCCCCTTGTTGCACCACTTGGTGTAGTGTCATCATTTGGGGTTGTGAGCATGACCACAAGGTTTGGGGTCAATTGGGAAAAGTTGGCAATGTAAAGTTGTCCAAACATGCATTTGGACAGAGAGGGTTTTGGGGCACTTTTGTGAATCAAAGCAATTTTTATTGGGACAAAACTTTGCAGGATAATCACATTATGCATATGTGACTTGCTAGAATTTTCTTGAATTTATTTGAAAATATTTCTTATAGAAATATCTCAAATTCTTGAAATGGACAGAAATGGTTTTGGAGGATTTTGTCCAATATTTTGAACATGACCATGTGTTGAAACTCTTATATATGGACAATATATGTCCTATTAGTTTCCCTAAATTTTCTCAATTTTTTTGAAATAGTTAAATAATTTTAACCTATTAAAGACCATTTCTGGCCTTAATAAAAAGCCTTTAAATAAAATAGTAAAACAAATTTTAAAATAATATTTTGTGGTTTCTGGGAGTCCTATATCTAATAGGATTCAGATATAATTTTTGAAAGATTTTTCAGACCCTTAATTAAGTACTTGTAGTTCAAGTCTCAGTTCAGGGGATTTTGGAAAAGCTATTTTAGAAAATACTTTTTAGCCAAAACATTTTTGTAAGAAAATACTATTCTGTCCTATACACATGACATGATCATTGGGCAAATGCTTGGTTCAAGGAGGAGTATAAGAGTTGGAGGATTTATTTGATTTTTAGAGCACTTGCAACCAACACACAAAAATCAAATCAAGCAAAGACCAAAACACTCAAAAGTTTTTGTCAAACCACATTTTATCATGATTTATTAGCTTAAGTGTTGTGGCATGAAAATCAGGGTGTGACAGTCATATTGTCGTAGTGCTTAGGTGAAGCCCTGCGCAGATCACATCACCAACACCGTCGCCACGCCGTTGTGCTGACGGAACTCTCCCTCGACCCTCTACTGGATCAAGAGCTCGAGGGACGTCATCGTGCTGAACGTGTGCTGAACACGAAGGTGCCATACGTTCGGTACTTGGATCGGTTGGATCATGAAGACGTTCGACTACATCAACCGCGTTACTAAATGCTTCCGCTTTTGGTCTACGAGGGTATGTGGACACACTCTCCCGTCTCGTTGCTATGCTTCTCCTAGATAGATCTTGCGTGATCGTAGGATTTTTTTTGAATTACTACGTTCCCCAACAGGTTTCAGCGTTTCTCCTCCTTCATTCAAACAATAGGCTTTCTTCCTTCTCTTTTGGACACATCTCTCTTTGTCTGCCATCACAATTCTGAAATTGCCTACTTACTCCTCTACGTTGATGAAATCATTCTCAATGCATCTTCTCAAGACTTTTTGGACCATATTATTACTCAACTTCGCGTTGAGTACTCTATGACCGATCCTGGTCTTCTTCATCACTTCCTTGGGTATTACTGTTCTTCGGGATTCTTCTAGTCTTTTTCTTTCCCAACGGCAATACATTCTTGATCTTCTCAATCGTGCTGGTATGCTTGACTGTCAATCTTCTCGCATCCCTGTCGACACCAGTTTCAAACTCTTTGCTACTGGTGAACCTTTTCCCGATACTACTCTTATCTTAGCCTCACTGGTGCCCTCCAATATCTAACCATCACTCGTCCTGAAATCTCTTTTGCTGTCCAGCAAGCCTGTCTCTACATGCATGATCCTCGTCTTCCTCACTATAATCACGTCAAACGTATTCTTCGGTATTCGAAAGGTACTTTTGATCATGGTATCCACATCAATAATTCTTCTCCTACTTCTCTCACCGCGTATTCTGATGCAGACTGGGCTGGTTGTCCAGACACTCGATGATCTACATCTAGTTTCTGTGTTTTTCTTGGTAATAATTTGATTTCTTGGTCCTTGAAAAGCAGGTAACGGTCTCCCGCTCGTCCGCTGAAGCTGAGTACCGTGCAGTGGCACATGCTGTTGCTGATACTATTTGGCTCCGTCAGTTGCTCTTAGAGTTACATCGACCAATTAAACAGGCTACCATTGTTTATTGTGATAACATATCAGCTGTCTACATGTCTGGGAATCCTGTTCAACATCGACGGACTAAACACATCGAGATTCACATTCATTTTGTTCGCGAGAAGGTGGCTCTCGGACAAGTTCGGGTCCTTCACGTTCCTACTACAGCTTAATTTGCTGATATATTTACAAAAGGCCTGGCTACTACACAGTTTGAAGACATTCGATTCAGTTTCAACATCGTCGAGCCTTCCGTTGATATTGCGGGGATGTTAGACTATTACTTGGATCTCAAGTTAATTAGAAGTCCTAGTTGTTTTGTAATAGCCTTAGTCGGTTTGTACCCTCCTATATAATCTCATATATACGGCTGCAATTATATAGAAAAACATAGTTCTATTCAATCTTACAATTAACACGGAGACCGTAATGATCTGTTGTTCCCGCCAGAATGTCTTGGACAACAGTCATTTTTTCGCATGGAATGTACTGATGTACATGTGCAGTGCCCCCACGTCCGATTAAACAGGGTGTTATTGTCAGCTAACCTTGTCAGTTGTGACCATTTGGCCACGTTTAGTTGTTCTCCTTTTCCCGTTTACTCGCTAATCCTATCGGGACTACACCATTAATTATGTTGAAACCCATATATCTTCATTGGATTCCTTGATCCGGGGGCGGATCATGCATCCTGGCTGCAGATCTACATAGGAATCGCTCTCTGTCTCTCTGCACATGTGTTGTGCACCACAAGCATGATCCCTCACCGATAGCATTCTCCAATCAAACCATGAATGCCCAAGGCGCCTAATCAAAAACCGCACACTATGACAGTCACAACATCACCATGCAGGATGTAGCAGCGACATAGCCATGGAAAGGACAGCTTCCACGAGGACCTGCAATTAGACTACCTAATCCGACCTTTAATAATGGTATATGTCGCGATTAATCAGTGGAATCTTGGACTGGTGTCGTCTCATTCTCATACGCATCACCACGACGATGGGGCACAGCGTTACAGCGCACGGCGCAGCATTAGTTAGTCTACAGGTGCCGTCGCACATGCACGCACGAACAGCTAGCGGATAGGACACATATAGGAATGCTGCCGTGCCTCGGGTCCAACGAACCTGCATGTGTTGTTCAAACCACGCAATCTCCCATCAACTTTTTCAGGAGCAAGCTAAGCTCTGTCTAATATGATGATGCATCATGCATGGACCCAACACAACAGCTGGCTTAACTCTATATTTAACGGGAACCGCTGTCCGCTTGAATGCGATGATGGTTGGAGTGGCCCATTAGTCAAACGAGCTAAGCTAGATTGACGTACTCCTTGACCTCCGACGCCTCACAGCTTAAACAAGCTGCGTCTCACGTGGGGAAGATATTCTCACCTAGTAGCATGTCTGACCGTGATACACTTGGATTACCTTCACACGATGGTACACGGGTGAGTTCACTCTACAGGAAGGACAATTTTACTGTGCGTTGCAATACACCAGAGAACGTGTGTATTATATGCGCGATCCAACGGATGAGACTAACTGAGCTGAGCCTTATTAGAGCCCAAAGATATTTACAACCTAAAAAATTACTTAAGTTCAATTGGCCCAATTAAGTATAGGGGTATTATCTTCCTAAAATTTTGAATTAACTCAATATCATTAACATGGCACTTAATTATAACTAAACGTCATCGTGTGTGGTCATTTGAATTTGGGTTAGAGCGGTTCCTCATCCCCTCTCAAGCCCTAGTCTCCAGCGAACACATCGCCGCTCTCGACGCCGCCGCGTGCACTCGCCGTGACACTCCCTCCTCCTCCTCCTCCCCTCCTCTACGCGATCCCCCTCGGGTTATGCAACACCAGATCTTCCAAGGAGCCGCCTAATCCGCTCCTTCCCCAATTCGATGCCCCCTTCCCCAATGCAAGGCCAAATCATCCTCACCACCGTACATCAACTTTATCGCGCCGGATCTTCGCGTCGACCTCTGAGATGTAAGTGCCTAGCCATCTCTAATCTTGGCTAGTCCCTTCTGCATCGTATCGGTACAGTCAGATTTGATTAGGGTTTAGGATATGTGATATGAGAAAGTTGTGACTAGATTTCGATTGAAAGGAAGTGTAATTCGGATTTAGTTAGGGCATATTTGGACTTAGTTAGGGTTATGTGGCATGAGAAAGTTGTCGGCGGAGTGGATTCAAAGAAAAGTGTAGTTCGGATTTAGTTATGAAATATTTTAAATTTAGTTAGGAGATATTTTAGATTAAAGGCTTGTTCGGCAATGGACCACCACTACTAGGGAAAAACCCTTTTAGTGGCGCGGGTTAAAGGCCTAGCAATAGTGCGGCCCCCCGCACTACTGCTACGATGCTACATTTAACTTTTAGCAGTAGCGAAGATTCTGCCACTTCGCTACTACTATTCAAAGGTAGCAGTAGCGTGGGTCCCTCCCATGTTACTACTAAAAGATGCAGTGCCCTGATTTAGCACGCGGTATTGCTAAGGCAGCGCGGCTGCTACACAAATACCCCGCGCTACTATATTATTTTCTATATATTTTTTCTGCTATGTATTTACTCTGTATTTGTACAGGTTTTATACAAGTCTCTATCATATCATACACACAATAGTCTCATCACATTATACACAAACAAATCTCATCGTATCATATGCATACAATAGTCTAATCATATCATGTCGTCGTCATCATCATCATCATCACCATCCAACACAAATGATGTCTCTCATGATCATCTTGAAATGGCGCTACAAGTTATCACATGTGTCTCGAATTCATGCAACTACTTGGTCATCCCATACGCATGTTTCATCATCCATCTAAACTATGATATAGAAGAGAAGAGCTATTACTATGAGCAAGAGCGGAATTATGCAGTACATGAGGCGCCGGTTCTGATTCCTCTCTCGTGCTAGCATGAACCTCAAGTAACTAGCTTTTGCTTCTTATCTGCTATCGAATCCTTTCTGGCTGCCGCTCGAGAACCCTGACAGTTGGGCCTGACACTCTGGCCACTCGTCATACACTCCCGGAACCCTCCCTATGTACACGACATAGCACTTCTTCGCCATCAAGGACCTATGTACCTGTTAGAGATGCATCTTCATCAAGCGAATTCAATAATAATATGCAACATAATATACTTGAGCAACACGAACATAAAGAGTTAGCAAATAGATGCAACATATAGTAAACATAATCTACGCAGGTTCATCGTACCCAAACTAATTAACTAGCGCGCAAGTTCAGCAGGACCGTTTACATCACAAAGTTTCATCGCTACAGAAAGTACTAATTCAACCGACACATCATCATCGTCATCATCAATCACTGGAAGTTCCATCCATCCAGATCCGGGAGAATGCACCCTAGCTTCATGAACGGCGTCGGGTCCATACGTTGTAGGCCTATGCGAGTTCGGACGTCACCTCGCGATATAGGGCCATGGTGGAACATCCCGTTCTCTTCGACGACTTCTTTCATGATGATCGTTACAATGTCCTTCTGGATGCGAAAGAATTCATCTCTGAGTGTATAATCCGATTTGACTCCTAAGGATTCTACCCATATGCGGATATGGTCATCGTTTCTGGTTGTCATGCGAAGATGTTGGCGATCCCTTCTGAACTCCATCATGAGATGGAGGACGTAGAATCCATCGTTCTTACTTGCTATCGGTTGATGGGCGCATCAGAAGTTAGTTTTATGCCCCAAACCCGACGCACCCTTCCTTTGTTTCCAGGTCTCGATGTGGCCACCCCTGATGCTGAAGCCGTGGAGAGCAGCATCCAAAATATTCATTATGTGGGTGTAGTCCTTCTTATGGAAGTTTCTAAACAAGTAAAAATACACAGCGTGGGAGATTCGTGGGAAAAGAACGATAAGGATGACGTGCCCCTCACTGCGCAAAATAAATACACCTCAAAGTAGCCTCCATATGAGTGAATGAATGATTCAAATGTACGAAAGGGCATCAAGCAATGACTTACATTGGATGATAAGGCAGGAGAATTATTTCCTTGTCCTTATTCATTATCATGAACTCTTCGATGTACTCCTTAGCAGCTTGATGTCCAAAGTTGCCAAGACTCAAGAAGGACTCATGAATGTAGTATGGATCCACAACCGAGATTTGCGAGATTTGGTCTCTCCTGATGATGAAGGTCATATGTAGTGCAAAAAGGCGGACGATCGTAAAATCGAGCTGCATCGTGAGAAACTTCTCAAAGATGTGATCAAACCACAGGAAGGACACCTCCATGGGGAGTCTGTGGACGTAGCACTTGGCCTGAGGCACATGAACCGACTAAAGCGGGTATCCTGGAGCCTTCGAGGTGAGAAGGCTTTTCTCTGTTGACAACACATGGTCGTGCAGTCTCCTGAGATCCCTTGATATGCCCTCTAGCAGTTTCGGCGGTAGGATTGGCTCGCCCGCGACATGGATAAACTCTGCACCTTTGACCAATACATGGTGTGAAAAATCGGTCGGCGGAGCCGACTGGCAGCTAGAAGCTTTGGCAGCTTTGGCGGTAGCAGAGCCTCTCCTCAGCAGTCTCTTCCTCTTCTTGTTCTTAGGTTGAGGAAGTGAGCCTTCCAGACCCCCGCCACAACTGTTGTCGGGCTAAGCACTACACGACCCTCAGGTAGTTGGCCCTGGGTAGAGGCGGCATCTTGAGCCGTGTCATACGAGATTGCGTGAAGAGAGACTTCTTGCAATCAACCCTAGGATGTTCCTGCTCCGGCACATCATCCATCTCCTCATTCGCATGCTCATAGCTCGAGTCATATGGCTGACTCATCAATCCTCTGTCGTCATAGCCAGTTCTGAGGAACCATAGAGGGTCTTCCTCCTCCATCTCATCATCCATTGCTTGTTCCACGGGGGCGACTTCATCATCCACTATTGGACCCCCCTTCCCCGCGTCGTCCGTCGCTCTCACCCGACGTGAGAGGCGCTAGTAATTGCGTAGGCAGAGTGGTGTTCATCCTGTCCTGTCGTGGACTTAACATGGCAGATGCCCTAGCGAAAGGACTTAGATGTGGAGCCACCGCCGCTAGGTTATCTTGAAGGGGTTAAACGGGACAAGGGACACAGAGAGTTTACCCAGGTTCGGCCCCTCTCAATGAGGTAAAAGCCTACTCCTGCTTTAGGTTGTATTGCTAGAGTTTCGATCACCAGGGAGCGAATACGCTTGACCTAGCTCTTGATTGGTTGTTACCTGCCTCAACCCGCTGCCGGGTCATCCCTTTATATACATAGGTTGATGCCCGACAGCTTACAGAGTCCTGGCCGGCTCATCCACAACATGTCCGGCTCGGTGACCAACTAAGCCTGTCTTACGATACAAGTTACACATATGGCGGTTCATCCTCTTAGGCCTCAAGTCACCTCTGGGTCTTGGGCCTTCAATAGGCTTGCCTCATGACCCGCCATCTTTATCCTTAAGTCGCCAGTGGTATGACCCGGCCCCTCCTGGGCTGGTCATACCCAATAGTTATATCCCCAACATTAGGCCCCAGGTTGATTTGAACTTGTTCACATCAATCTTCAGTGCTTGACTTAACAAACTCTTCCATCATCAGCTCATAGTAACCTGCCATGACGTCACCTCACAAAAATTTGCTAACCCGCCATGACGTCATCATGCATTAACTTCACATAGAGCCCAGTATATCTCAACGAATCTTTATTTTAATGGATATCCCCAAAATCGAGGCGTTCACACAACCTCATAACCATTTTTCGGCCTCCTCGATTCCCGCGCACATCATCTAATCACTACCTTATAAATAGGGAGGGGGGGTCCTGGTCTTCACCTTTTCCCCCTCACCTCATCATCTTCGTCTTCCTCCTCGTGACTCCTCTGCAGACCCGAGCTCTGCCGTCGCCGACCTCCGTCCGCTACATCAACTCAGGCCGTTGCATCAGCCTGACTAGACCAGAGAACGCCGACGCGCCACCGCGATCCATCAGCACCTCTAAGTATGCCTGCTCCCATCTATCAGATCTCCATTAGGGTTTGTACAGTTCGTTAGAGTTCTTCCCTGTTCCTTCGTCATGACACCCCTAGTTTGATCTGAAAACACTGCAGAAGTTGTGCATAAGTAGTTTAACACTCCTTTTCAATCATAGGACGGATCTTTCTGACACAGAAATCCCGTAAGCACACAAGTTCCTTCACTGTCGCGGCCCTAGGTTTAGAATTTATTTTTCTTTTCCAAACAGCATCAAATCCAAAACTTACCGAACCAATCTGTAGAATCTGTTTGCCCATCACTTAGTAGTTCCCTACTTATAGATCTAAATTATAACTGTTTGGGCGGCTTAACTGACAAACCGTAACCCGCCATATACCATTAGTCCACTTTTAAGCTACCAATATATATATATATATATCTCAGTGTTATTTTCCGGCTTAACACATAAACTCTTTGTAGTACTTTCTTTTAATCAATGGCCGGCTTAACAACATGATCTTAAATCGGCAATATTTTCCCTTGTAGTCAAAAAATGTCTAAAGCCAAAACCGTCACGTCATGCAACTAGGCCGCCTCCCGGGTTACCGAGGAATTTCTGAATGAATATGTCCAAACGTACGTCTTAGCCAAGAAAGAGGTCATCCATTGGAGGGTCCCATGCACAGAAACTCCTCCTCAGCCCCAGGAGGGCGAAGTTGTTGTCTTCACTGATCACATGCTCCGGGGGTTCACTCTACCCGGTTCGAAAATTTTCCGTGACGTACTGCACCTTTTCCAACTCCATCCTTAAGACATCGGACCCAATTCTGTCACAAATATCTGCAACTTTCAAGTATTCTGCGAAGTATATCTTCAGCAAGAACCCAATGTAGAACTATTCAGAGAGTTCTACTACTTAAACTGCTAGATTGAATTTACCGATGGGCCCAGCCTAGAATTAGGCGACATTTCAATTCAGAGGCGAAAAGACGCGACCTTCCCAGCCGCCAAGCTGTCTAGTCACCCCAAGGATTGGAACCAAACAAGGTTTTATTGCCAAGACACCTCTCCTGAAGGGGGAAAATCCTCTACCGGGTTATCATGAGAGCCGTCTTAGCAACAGCCACCCCCTCCCTGACGGGATCAGCACAGCAGAACGGGCCAAGTATATGCCCATCTTTTCAAAGATTAGAGCCTTAATGGCCAATGGTTTGACCAGAATCGACCTGGTTTGATGCTGGGTCGCCTGGAGGATTATGCCCTTAAGCCGCTGCTCCGGCTTGATGTGCGATTACACCTGCGATACAAAAGATCCACAGCGCCACTGCCAGATACAATTGACTGATGAAGATATTGATAATAGGACCAAGACTCTATTGAATAAGAGCTTGGCAGATTGCAGCAAAGCCGGACTGAATCCTTTCTGCACTCTCAACAAGCCACCATATGTAAGCTTGTAAACATTTCAGTTGAATCATATTTTCACTTAAATTGTCTTCTTATAATCATTTGACTTCCACAGGCCGATTCTCCTTTTTGGAATAAGAAGCTGCAGGACAAGCCGGCCAAGGCGACCTGGACAAAGAATAAAGCTCAGAAAAAGCCTGCCAAGAAAAAGACCAACACCTCCGAGATATTTGACTTGGATGATAATGATGAGTCGGAGGTAAAACTCGACTCCCTTAGCTTATTTTTTGTACATCTTATTGATAACAATCACTATCAGGATGATACAGAAGGAAGCCAAGCCAATGTTGAAGAGGTGACTATACTTCCCTCCGACTCTAAACCTCTGATCAGACAGAAAGTGCGTCAAGTGAGCCGGAAAGTAAGGTTTTCTCACCCTTTAGCTTACTTGGATCCCAACTTCATTTTGAAGAAGCAGCAACATGAAGCTCGCCGTACGACCCAGAACAGTGGTGGAGGGATTCTTTCCTACGGCTTACCAAACATGCCGGCTCCTCGCAAGCGCCGACCAGAGGATTCAAATATTTCTGACTTAACATATCCCAAGGCGGGTCTTTTTCAACAACCTCTTAACCCTTCTGATTCAAACTATCAGGGGACTTCTCATTCTTCCTCTGGCGACTCAACTGGGACTCAGGTCCCTCTTTTCAAGACTATGCCTGGGTAAGAAACATTTAAGCCTATTTGCTTTCATTCATGAATTCATCTGTCATATCAATCCTGTCTCATGCTTTATTCTTAGTGCTATGTCCAAGCCCAGCAAAAAGCAAAAGGTTGATAAACCGGCAGAAGAACCCAAGACTGTTGATCCGGAGAAACACATGATGTCTACTACACAACTTTGTTCTTGTAGACTCGTGTTGGGCCTCCAAGCGCAGAGTTTCGTAGGACAGTAGCAATTTTCTCTAAAGTGGATGACCTAAGATTTATCAATCCGTGGGAGGCGTAGGATGAAGACGGTCTCTCTCAAACAACCCTGCAATCAAATACAAGAAATCTCTTGTGTCCCCAACACACCTAATACAATGGCAAATTGTATAGGTGCACTAGTTCAGCAAAGAGATGGTGATAAAAGTGTAATATGGATGGTAGAAATATATTCTTATAATCTGAATAAATAAAAACAGCAAGGTAGCAAATAGTAAACAGGCACAAAAACGGTATTGCAATGCTTGAAAATGAGGCCTAGGGTCCGTACTTTTGCTAGTGCAATCTCTCAATAGTGCTAATATAATTGGATCATATAACCGTCCCTCAACATGCAACGAAGAATCACTCCAAAGTTCCTATCTAGCGGAGAACATAAGAATAAATTGTTTGTAGGATACGAAACCATCTCAAACCTATTCTTTTCGTTCGATCTATTCAAGAGTCCATACTAAAATAACACAAAGCTATTCTTTCGTTCGATCTATCCTAGAGGTCATACTAAAATAACACCAAAGCAAATTCATATTCATAATACTCAATCGAACACAAAGAACTTCAAGGAGTGCCCCAAGATTTCTACCAGAGAAACAAAGACAAGAACGTGCATCAACCCCTATGCATAGATTACCCCAATGTCACCTCGGGAATCCGTGAGTTGAGTGCCAAAACATATATCAAGTGAATCAATACGATACCCCATTGTCACCATGAGTATTCAATTGCAAGACAGATATCAAGTGTTGTCAAATCCATTAAAGTATTCAATCCGATAACAACAAAATCTCAAAGGGAAAAACTCAAATCATCTCAACAAGATAGAGAGGGGAAAACATCATATGATCCGACTATATTAACAAAGCCCGCGATACATCAAGATCGTGACATCTCAAGAACACGAGAGAGAGAGATTAAACACATAGCTACTGGTACAAACCCTCAGCCCCGAGGGTGGACTACTCCCTCCTCATCATGGTGGCCGCCGGGATGATGAAGATGGCCACTGGAGATGATTCCCCCCCTCCGACAGGGTGTCAGAAAGGGTCTAGATTGGTTTTCGGTGGCTACAGAGCCTTGCGGCAGCGGAACTTCTGATCTAGGTTAACCCCCGAGGGTTTTGGAATTTTTGGGAATTTATAGGGTAAAGAGGGGGTGCGGGAGGCCACCGAGGTGGGCACAACCCACCTGGGCGCACCTGGGCCCCTAGGCGCGCCCTGGTGGGTTGTGCCCCACTCGGGGCACCCCTAGGTGCTGCCCTGGCCCATCTTGGGTGTTCTGGTCCATAAAAAATCTCCAAAAAGTTTCGCGGTGTTTGGACTCCGTTTGATATTGATTTTCTGTGATGTAAAAAACATGCAAAAAACAGCAACTGGCACTTGGCACTATGTTAATAGGTTAGTCCCCAAAAATGATATAAAATGATTATAAAACATCCAGGAATGACAATATAACAGCATGGAACAATTAAAAATTATAGATACATTGGAGACGTATCAGCATCCCCAAGCTTAATTCTTGCTTGTCCTCGAGTAGGTAAATGATAAAAACAAATTTTTTGATGTGGAATGATGCCTAACATGTCATCTCATATTCTTTTCTTTATAGCATGGACATTTGGACTTTTATATTGTTCTAAGCAATAGTCTAGTTTTGACATGATAACTTAAATACTCAAGCATATCAACAATCAACCATGTCTTTCAAAATATCAACGCTAAAATAAGTTCTCCCTAGCCCATCATGCTCAATCATTGATCCATTCATGAAACACACTCGTATATTAGCTACACCCAATGCTCAAGTACGATCATAGTGCCTCCTACTTGGTGCTTTATAAGAGAAGATGGAGACTCAAATTAATAATAAAAATTGCATAAAGTAAAAGAAAGGCCCTTCGCAGAGGGAAGTAGGGATTTGTAGAGGTGCCAGAGCTCAAAGCAAAAATTGAGAGATAAAAACATTTTCAGAGGCATACTTTTCCCATGAAAAAATGACTTAGAGCTCCCAACACTTTCCATGCTAGATATATCATAGGCGGTTCCCAAACAGAAAAAAGTTTATTCCTTTTCCACCATACTTTCACTTTCCATGGCTAACTGTATCCACGGCTGTCCTCCATACCAACAGTTTCCAAGGAATTTATTATTTGACAACATAAAGTAAATTCATTTTTCATTTCGGAACTAGGCATCCCTAATACCTTTCCCTTACTCTCGTGCAATGACAAGTGAATAAACACTCATCGTGAGAATAACACATCTAGCATGGAAAATATTGGCCACCCCTCACCGCCTCGTGACTTGTGAGCGGTACGAGCACACAAAAGAGAACTTTATTTTGAAAATTAGAGATGGCACATACAAATTTTCTTGGAACGGCAAACGAATATCGCATATAGGTAGATATAGTGGACTCATGTGGCAAAACTAGTTTAAAGGATTTTGGATGCACAAGTAGTGATCATACTTGGTGCAAAATGAAGGCTAGCAAAAGACTGAGAAGCGACCAACCAAGAAATGAATAATCTCATAAGCGAGCATTGAGCATAATTAACACCGAATAATGCACCATAAGTACGATGTAATTTTATTGCACAACTATTGACTTTCGTGCTTGCATAGGGAATCACAAACCTTAACACCAATATTCTTACTAAAGCATAATTATTCATCAACATGACTCACATATCACATCATCATATCTCAAAACTATTATGAGGAATCAAGTTTATTTTGTCCAATTATCTTCATGAAAGTTTTTATTATATCCTTCTTGGATATCTATCACTTTGGAACTAATTTTCATGTGTTGCTCTTGAAAAGCTCAAACAAATATAAGTGAAGATCACGAGCATAATATTTATTTCTCTCAAATTAATTTAAGTGAAGCAAGAGAGAATTTCTTTAAAAATACTAAAGCACACCATGCTCAAAAAGATATAAGTGAAGCACTAGAGCAATTCCACAGAAAAGAGCTTCGTTGACGGGATGTGAATGCCGCTTAGCCTCTCTAGCAACTATTTGAGGACTCTATTTTATTTAAAAATCAGATCTAAGTATTTTATTAAAACAGCAAGCAAAACAAAATAAAATGAAAATCCAAGGATAGCACACATCATGTGAAGAAGCAAAAACTTAGGCTCAACCGATACTAACCGATAATTGTTGAAGAAAAGAGGTTGGATGCCTACCGGGGCATCCCCAAGATTAGATGCTTGAGACATCTTGAAATATTATCTTGGGATGCCTTGGGCATCCCCAAGCTTGAGCTTTTGTGTCTCCTTAATTCTTCTCATATCGGGGTTTTCCTAAATCTCAAAAGCTTCATCCACTCAAAACTCAACAAGGATTCGTGAGATAAGTTAGTATAAACCAATGCAAAAACCTTATCATTCTCTACTGTAGAAAATCACTAAAATTATTATTAAACATTGCACACTAAATGCCTCTGCATATTTAATACTTGTATCCTCAAATAGAATCATTAAATAAGCAAACATATGCAAACATAACAGCAATCTGCCAAAACAGTACAGTCTGTAAAGAATGCAAGAGTATCAATACTTCCCTAACTCCAAAAGTTATGAAAATTTGCCACACTGTACAAAATTTATCAGAGATCATTTTGCAAAAAATTTCAACATTTTATCACATTCTGACCTTTCTAGGGAATTTTTGCAACAGAGGTAAACCTTTTGTTTTCAAACAGCAACATGTATACTTGCAAAATAAGCATGGCAAAGGCTATCATTGCCACTTTTATTGAAATAAAAGATGCAAAAAATTATTCTAAATAACATCAAGAAAATCCTAACAAAACAAAATGATGCTCCAAGTAAAACTCATATCATGTGACGAATGAAGACATAGCTCCAAGTGAGGTTACCGATAATGTTGAAGACGAAGGAGGGGATTCCTTTCGTGGCATCCCCAAGCTTAGTTGCTTAGATATTCCTTGAATATTACCTTGAGGTGCCTTGGTCATCCCCAAGCTTAGGGTCTTGTCACTCCTTATTCTCCTCATATCGACATCTCACCAAAAACTTGCAAACTTCAATCACATAAAACTTAACGGAACTCTGTGAGATAGGTTAGTATGATAAAGAGCAAACCATTTCACTTTTGGTACTGTAAAAGACAAGATTCATAATTATTCTCACACAATGCCTACTGTAGCATATCATTTCCACAATTTATATTAAGCAATATAAGCCATTGCAAACAGAATCTGTCAAAAACAGAACAACTTGTAGTAATCTGTACTCCAACCATACTTCTGCTACTCAAAAAATTCTGAAAAATAGGACAACATGGGTAATTTGCCTAATAATCTTCTGCAAAAAGAATTAGCATTTTATCATGCTTCTGTTAAAAATGAGAATTGTTTTCTTGAGCACAAAAGTTTCTGTTTTTCAGCAAGATCAAATCGACTATCACCGTAAGCCATCCCAAAGGTCTTACTTGGCACTTTATTGAAACAATAGCATAATCATGTGAACACACAGAAACAGTAGGTAAAAGTGTTGGCTTTTCTCCCAAGAAGCGCTTTTCTTTAATGCCTTTTACCTAGGCATGATGATTTCAATGATGCTCACATAAAAGATAAGAATTGAAACACAAAGAGAGCATCATGAAGCTTATGATTAGCACCTTTAGGTATAACTCACTTCCTATGCATAGGGATTTTGTGAGCAAACAACTTATGGGAACGAGAATCAACTAGCATAGGAAGGCAAAAACAAGTGCAACTTCAAAACAATCAACACATAGAGAAGAAACTTGATATTATTGAGATATGCAAGAGCATAAGTTCCTTCCTCATAATAATTTTCAGGAACATCATGAATGGATTCAACAATATAACTATCACATACAACACTCTTTTCATGATGGACAAGCATAAATTATTTATTACTCTTTATGGCATACATGTCATCATAATAATCATCATAGATAGCAACTTTATTGTCATAGTCAATTGAAATCTCTTTCAAAATAGTGGATGTATCACTAAATAAAGTCATGACCTCTCCAAATCCACTTTCATCAATACTGTAATAAGATTCAACACCCTCCAAAATAGTGGGATCACTACTACCTAGAGTAGACACTCTTCCAAACCCATTTTCATCAATGTATTCATCATAAATAGGAGGCATGCTATCATCATAATAAATTTTCTTATCGAAAGTAGAAGGAATCAAAGGATCATATTCATTAAGCAAAGCATCCCCAAGCTTAGGACAAGCATTATTTTCAGCAAATAAATCTTCAAACATATCATACTCATTAAACATAGCACCCCCAAGCTTGTGGTTTTGCATATCATCACAATCATTCTTATCAATTGCATGAATTGCACCAATAGTATTGCAAACATTATTATCATATTATTCCAAGCAAGTGCTAAAAAGATTTCCAAGATCATAAGGGATATCGTTGTCTTCCCAATCATAATCATTACAACAAGTAGTAGGTATCACAAAATCATACTCAATATCATCATCCTCCATTAACATATTTGATTCACTTTCATGAGGCACAATGGTAGGAGCAACATTATTTGGGAGAGATGCCTTTTTACCTTTATTCTTTCTTCTTTTCCTCTTCTTCACCACATCATGTGTGGGTTTAATTAATTCTTCCAAGCTTTTTGTTGAAGAGATTGATTAGATAGGAAGCTCCTCCTTGTTACCTGATTCATCATAATAAACACTAGGAGGGTATCGGGAAATATTTTCCCTTTCATTAGTACTCTCTTCATATTCTATTTGTTTTCTTGTCTTTAGATAGTTGGCAATATAAGGATTCTCAATGCAATTTACCGCACAAAATGTATAAATTTCCTCTAGATCAAAAATCAATAAATCTCTCGGGATTTGTAAAACCCTTAGTTATACGTTTCATTTATTCATACCCCAAAAGAAGACTAAGCTCTTTATGATGCTCAAGGGTAATCAAGTTATCACATTTTTTGGCCACAATTTGATCATGAAAGAATTTGCATTGGAGATTTAAATGACCACGTTCATTGCAAAGTTCACAAGGATGGCGAAAAAATTACAACTTTCGGCACAATCATCTAGCCTCTCTTGCAACTTTTTTGTTTCTAAGTATTTATGCTTCTTACAAAACCTATCTTCCCTTTTTGGTGTGCAAATTCACTCCCAATTCACTCCGCAAAAATTGACATGCTTATAAGAAACATTTTTCTCATGACCAGTGCAATAATCATTAGCATTTTGGATATTCAAAGAATTCATACTAACAACATTGCAATCATGCTCATCATTCAAATATTTCGTGCCAAACATTTTATTGACTTCTTCTAACAATTGAGCACAATTTTCCGAACCATCATTTTCAAGAAATATATTATAAATATGATCAATAATATGATGCAACCTCAATTCCATTTTTAGTAGTTTTCTTTTATAAACCAAACTAGTGATAAAACAAGAAACTAAAAGATTCAATTGCAAGATCTAAAGATATACCTTCATGCACTCACCTCCCCGTCAACGGCGCCAAAAAAGAGCTTGATGTCTACTACGCAACTTTATTCTTGTAGACTCGTGTTGGGCCTCCAACCGTAGAGTTTTGTAGGACAGTAGCAATTTTCCCTCAAGTGGATGACCTAAGGTTTATCAATCCGTGGGAGGCGTAGGATGAAGATGGTCTCTCTCAAACAACCCTGCAATCAAATACAAGAAATCTCTTGTGTCCCCAACACACCTAATACAATGGAAAATTGTATAGGTGCACTAGTTCGGCGAAGAGATGGTGCTAAAAGTGTAATATGGATGGTAGAAATATATTTTTATAATCTGAATAAATAAAAAACAGCAAGGTAGCAAATAGTAAACGGGCACAAAAACGGTATTGCAATGCTTGAAAATGAGGCCTAGGGTCCGTACTTTCGCTAGTGCAATCTCTCAACAGTGCTAA
Source organism: Triticum urartu (assembly GCF_003073215.2). NCBI lineage: Eukaryota > Viridiplantae > Streptophyta > Magnoliopsida > Poales > Poaceae > Triticum > Triticum urartu. The sequence goes on from NC_053024.1 coordinate 237,933,244, forward strand.
TAAAACTGGATCATATAACCATCCCTCAACGTGCAACGAAGAATCACTCTAAAGTTCCTATGTAGCGGAAAACATAAGAATAAATTGTTTGTAGGGTACGAAACCACCTCAAAGCTATTCTTTCCGTTCGATCTATTCAAGAGTCCGTACTAAAATAACACAATGCTATTATTGCCGTTCGATCTATCCTAGAGTTTGTACTAAAATAACACCAAGGAATATTCATATTCATAATACTCAGTCCAACACAAAGAACTTCAAGGAGTGCGCCAAGATTTCTACTGGAGAAACAAAGACAAGAACGTGCATCAACCCCTATGCATAGATTACCCCAATGTCACCTCAGGAATCCACGAGTTGAGTGCCAAAACATATATCAAGTGAATCAATATGATACCCCATTGTCACCATGAGTATTCAACTGCAAGACATATATCAAGTGTTCTCAAAGCCATTAAAGTATTTAATCCGATAATAACGAAATCTCAAAGGGAAAAACTCAATTCATCACAACAATATAGAGAGGGGAAAACACCATATGATCCAACTATATTAACAAAGCCCGCGATACATCAAGATCGTGACATCTGAAGAAGATGAGAGAGAGATTAAACACATAGCAACTGGTACAAACCCTCAGCCCTGAGGGTGGACTACTCCCTACTCATCATGGTTGTCGCCGGGATGATGAAGATGGCCACTAGAGATGATTCCCCTCTCTGGCAGGGTGCCGGAAAGGGTCTAGATTGGTTTTCGGTGGCTACAGAGCCTTGCGGCAGCGGAATTTCGGTTCTAGGTTAACCCCCGAGGGTTTTGGAATTTTTGGGAATTTATAGGGTAAAGAGGGGGTGCGGGAGGCCACCGAGGTGGGCACAAATTATCTAGGCATGCCTCGGGGCACCCCTAGGTGCTGCTTTGGCCTATCTTGGGTGTTCTGGTCCATAAAAAATCTCCAAAAAGTTTCGCGGTGTTTGGACTCCGTTTGATATTGATTTCCTGCAATGTAAAAAACATGGAAAAAACAACAAATGGCACTTGGCACTATGTTAATAGGTTAGTCCCAAAAAATGATATAAAATGACTATAAGATGATTATAAAACATCCAAGAATGATAATATAACATCATGGAACAATCAAAAATTATAGATACATTGGAGACATATCAACACACCACCTCTGAGTCTTTGCATCAAGTTTCAGGAGCAGCCATGGATGATCCGTCACCAGAGGAGCACCCTGTCACCAAGGATGCCATGGACATTGATCCAGAAAATGATAAGCCGCCCAGTCCCGCTCAGCTGGCTCACGAAACTGAGGACATAATGATTACTGGGACGGCTTACATGGCCCCAGGCAACCCCACTGTCCTATCCAAGCCAAGCGCAAAAGAAGAACTTTCTACTGTTGATAAGGGCAAATGGAAGTTGGACTTGGAGAGCTATGCCCAATTTAATGCCAAGGAGCTTCACGCAGGCTACTTGAACTGCCTCCACACCAGCTGTGACTTTGAGGCCGGCTTGGTCAACCTCATGAAGGAGCATTTTGAGGTAATCACTGCATTCTTCCATATAAACAATCTATATCAGCCGTCAAGTCTACTGGATATGAGAATCGAATATGCCGCAGACTTTAAATAACCTTTACAGTCTTGCATTCATGTCATGACACTCATTGTAGAATCAAACAAGTAGCCCCCAAGGGTCGACTTAAACTAAGAAGCTAAGCCGGGCCTTCCAATAGTGATGATCAACTTTGCACTTGTAGCCCCCAAGGGCCGGCTTAAGCTGAGAAGCTAAAACAAGACTTCTCATCATAATCATGAAGAAAATCCAAATATGCGTAGCCCCCATGAACCAGATTAAATCATATCATTTTGTCCGGGTCATCATAGAAATTGTCTTTAAAAAGAGCAATATGCATTAGCCCCCAAGTGCCAAGGAAAATACTTGTATTGTGCTTGGGACTTCAAAAATAATATGATCATAATACCTTCCATCTTGTTCATGTTGCAGGCTGAACTAAATGTGAAGGAATCCCAAGTCAAAGATCTGAGGGCCAACATTCAGACCCAACAATCTGAGACTGCAAAAGCCAAATCAGAGCTGAAGACTTCATTGGAAAACATTGAAAATTGAAACAAGACTGAAACTTTAGTGCTTATAAAACCGGCTAGGAGACCGAAAGGGCAACTCTATTGAAAAGAGCAGAGGATGCTGAAGCAGCCCTTAAACCGGTAATTGACGAGTTATCTGGTTTAAAACATCAAATCAACAGCATGATGTCGGCCATCTTTGGTAAGTAGCAAAAAATACTCTTCTTTTGCACTAGCAGCACATCATAATCATTTGCCGGCTTACCAATAATTTTGTTGTTGTAGGCTCCCGAAGCTCCAAGCTTGGTCCACACATGCGCATTAAGCTTAAGGCTGCTACACTCTTATGGAGCAACTATACACTGGTGCTCAATGAACAATCTCTGTTGCTATTCATAAGAAACAACCATCGTCCCTCATTAAGGAAACATTGGAGAGGCTATTTGTGCTGCCCCAAATAATTGAGGAATTAAAGCGATCAGCCGCCACAGCCGGCGCCATCACTGCCCTAAGCCGGGCAAAGGCATGGCAAGCAAAGCTTGACCCGCAAGAAATAACGACCGACTGTCCCCGTTTTAAAGAAGATGGATCTCCCTTCAGTGTGGATGACTATACCAACATTGTGAGGGAGATGCGTCCTTGGTCAAGTAAGTTGCCTGAAGAGACAGATATCTCCAAGTACCACCCGTTTTATGATGCTGAAAACTCAAAGGTGAAAGCGCCGGTTCATCAGGAGGTGGATCTCATCCTGCCGACTCGTAAGCACACCTTCGCTCCTGACATTGATCCATCAAGTCTTATAGATGACGAGGCTGTGTTTAGAGCCTTGACTGGTATCAACTAGGTACACCTGACTTCCAACCAATGGATTACCATGGAGAAGAAGAACCGGAACAAGATGACCCAGAAGCCTCAACCTGCCAAGACCAGGAGTCATGATCCATGAACCGGTTTATCACCTTCAGCATTGGGATGTCGTGCATCTCAAAACACTGATTCTTTTGTGGCCATATGATGCCTTGTAATAGGCTTAGTTGAAAAACCATGATCTGTCACGCCATTGCATGTGTTTATTTGCATAACACTTTTAAGCCGCCTGAGTTGAGTTGAAACTCCACTATTTATGCTCATAACTTGTGTCAACCTTGCCGATCATGTTGTCATTAACCCTACATACAAGCAGATAACAAATGCCCTAGCGGTTTACCCTAGGGCGGGTCATAATGCCCATAGAAAAGCCACTAGTGACTAGATCGTCCATAACCAGGGCGGGTTTATCAAAACCTTATTTATTCATAACAAGTAAATGACATACCTGTAATATTTGTTCATACCACTGGCTTATCATGCCACATGCAGTAAGGGTAACAACCCAAAAACATAGAGCACAGCACCCTATCCACAAATTCATACTGCCGGCTAACAATGCCATACGCGGCAAAGGGTATCATCCCAAAGCTTAGAGCACATGATTCCAAGCGCATAATCATGACACACTGGCGACTTAATCATGCAAAGCCAGGCCGGGTTATCAAAACTCCGGATAAATTCAAATATGAATCAGAAGGATCAAAGCATCATGGCTCGAACCAATTTGTTAAACCATATATCAATAAAAAAGTTCAAAAACGAATAACAAAAAATCAAGGCTTTCATAGGCGGCCAGGCCTCAGTCATGAAGTGCTTTTCATGGGCTTGCACATCTATTAAGTTAATCCTTAATTCAAACCTTGTAAGCCGGGCCTCACATGACCAACCACTGTTTTAACCTTGACAAGTTCAGGGTCTTAATAAGATTGACTGTCAAGAGTTTGGTGGGTCATTCCAGGATTACCTGGGCGGAGTGGCAGACGTACAAGGCAGGATCAACTCAAATCTTTTGGTGTATACACCTGGCATTATGGGCCAATCAAAAGGGTTATCAAAGCTATGTTCAATGAACAGGAAGCCCCCAAGTGATATATATATATATATATTGAACCATCAAGGCATGGTACCTATGTTTGAGCTGTGCTCTGCAAAAGACTCTCTTTGGTCCCTTTAACCCGGGCATCAAGCCTCCAAGTAGGTTGTAGCAAGGGCGTTCAAGACGGATCAATAGGGTAGTCACAACTATGCTCAATGAGCAGGAAGCCCCCAAGTATTTTGTAATCATGGCGTACAAGCCGGATCAAGAGGGTAGTCATAGCTATGCTCAATGAGTAGGAAGCCCCCAAGTGATCTTATGAAGTGATAATAAAGACTCATATTCTCATAAATAAAACAACAGAGGCCATGAATTATCAGGGATGCCGGCTTATTATACTAATCATAATATATACATTGATAGAAGTATGTACATCACAAGAGCCGGTGGCTCAGGTGTAATAAGGCCGAAGATGAGCAATGTTCCACGGCCGGCGGGTCTCCTCCTCAGATTTGCGTGAGTCCTTGTGCTCTCGAACATCAATGAGGTAGTATGACCCGTTGTTCAGATTTTTGCTGATCACAAAAGGCCCTTCCCAAGGTGGGGATAACTTATGCATGTCAGTATGATCCTGGATGAGCCGGAGCACCAAGTTACCTTTTTGAAAAGTTCGAGTTTTAACCCGGCGGCTATGATAACGACGCAGATCTTGCTGGTAAATCGTCAAACGAGCCGCCGCAAGGTCACGTTCCTCATCTAGCAGGTCAAGAGCATCCTGACGTGCTTTTTCATTATCAGCTTCAACATAAGCCACCACCCTGGGCGAGTCATGACGGATGTCACTTGGGAGAACCGCTTCTGCTCCGTAAACCATGAAGAACGGCGTGTAACCTGTAGATCTGTTGGGGGTAGTATTGATACTCCATAGCACTGAAGGCAACTCCTCAACCCAACAACCCGGCATCCTCTGCAAAGGGACCATAAGTCAGGGCTTTATACCTTTCAAGATTTCTTGACTGGCTCTTTCAGCTTGGCCATTGGACTGGGGATGAGCCACAGATGAAACATCCAGGCAAATATGTTCACGTTGGCAAAATTCTTTCATTGCACCCTTAGACAGATTCATACCGTTATCAGTGATGATACTATGAGGGTACCCAAAACGAAAGATCACCTTTTTAATGAATTGAACCGCCGTTGCTGCATCACACTGGTACGCGTCGGTCCTAAACAAATGGTTTTTAACCCCTTTCCGCGATGGCATTTCGAACCGTCGCCAAGTGAGTGGGTGATAGGGGGGGTCCTTCCCACACGACCCCAAAACCGTCGGGGATATGCCCTCCTGGCACACACACTCGGGAAAATGAGGTCGTGTGCGACCGAGGAGTGCTCAAATACGGAAATACGTATAGTAGAGCTAAAAAATACAATTATACGGCGAAATTGTTTTCGGTCGCAAGTACATCCCACATAGTCAGTCCCCGCTAAATGTTTCCGTTCGTATGTACATCCCACACAATCACTCCAAGGAAAACGTTTCCGTTCACAGGTACATCACACACAATTTTTCCCGTTAAATCGTTTGCGTTATTGAATGTATCACACACGGTCCGTAGAAGAAGCTGTGTGGCAAAGGCTATCCATCACACACAATTTTTATGTGGTAAATGTTTGTGCAAGGTGGCCTAACGCAAACAGTTTTCAAGAAAAAGTCGTGTGTGATTGTTCATTGATCCAACACGGTTTATTCCTAGAAACTGTGTGCGTTGCCTGAGGTCATCACCCACGGTATTTTTTCAACAACCGTTTGCAATAGCAAAACCCAATTAGCAGGCTAATTCGCCATTAGCAGGATAATTGCCCTATTATTAATAATCCATTTATTAATCTAATTGACATTCATATTAAGAACATAATATATTTCATTTCCATATTAAGGAAGTAGAATTTCATAATTGAAATACATCAGAGTACAACATAATATAGCTTCAACACTCAGCTACCCCATTACACAACTGCACCAGCACCAAATTTCACATGCAACATGTAGAACCTTTTGACATTAGCATCATAGACGGTATATAGACAGATGCATCTCATCTGAAAACTGCTGAAGCGGAAGGCGAATATTGAGCCTTCATTCATGTTGAAGGTCTTTGCAACTTTAGGCCAGTGCCTGCGGATGATTGACCATCCATCCTTCGTCCTCTTCAGGAACACTTCAATATTGAATCGTGGGTGTTGTATGAAAACCTTCCTCGCCTCCTGACCATAGAGGTGGGTTGAGAGGTAATCATCAGTGAACTGCTTTGGAAAGGCCTGAAAACAAGGATGTGCATAAATATCTTCTCTATATTGGAAATGGGGTAAAGGAATAAAAAAGGCAAGGTATAATAGTTAGTACCATCTTGTAGTGAACTGATGTCTTCTTCATTGTGCGGACAAAGATCTTGTTGTTTTTTGTCGCTAATTTCTTTATCCTAACAATCTTTCTGAGTTTCTTGATTTGATTGATATTCATGGACAACTCATTTCCCCATATGCAAAAAGGGTCGAACAATGGGTCAAAACCTTTGATAGCAGGACCTACATGTGCAAGACCAAATTGTTAAAACCAAAATATTAGAATGGTTCCTGCAATGACACAATAATGTGCTATTAGACAACGGACCATGCACATGCTAATCTCGATTGTAAACCTCAGTGCTTCCCATTGTTTCCCTGCAACACATATAAGGTAGTTAGTCATTAGGTTAAGTATTTACTACAACCAAATTCAATTTATTCCTCACGTGGTATACAATAACAGAATGCACCCACAACTATTGAACATCGCATTGCAGAATTGAACCAAACAGTTAACTAAACACCACAACACAAATGAACCAAACGTTAACTGAGCACCGCATTACACAATGTATAACCAAACCAAGCATGCTTGACAACTTGGAAATATAGCAATTGTATTCATTTCTCATGTATTTTGTAAAGATAAATTTTATTTATTTCTCACATGGAAGGCAATACAAAATTGCAGCCTGAAGAATTGAACATCACATTTGTAGAATTGAACCAAACAGTTAACTGAAGACGACAACTAATTAACAAAACAGTTAGTAAGTGAGCACCACACTGCACGACATATATAACATATACACTAGAGCAACAGATTGCATGGTAAAATTAGATAGCACAATTCACTAGAATTTGTGAAGGAAATGCAGGAGCAGCACACGCAACGGGTAAACCGAGCATGCTTAACCGGCGTAGCTAGAAAATGGCAAGGTGCTCCTCCAAGATCTGGGGGTCGGCACGAATGGCAACCATCGCGACCTCATCCGCGCGTGCGGCCGCGATTCGCTTCTCCGCTGCCAAATGCTCCTTGAGATCCTGGCTATACTGCGTGCACCATGGCTTAGGGCCGCGCTTATTTGGTGGAGGGGTTGGTGATTTGGGTGGAAGGTGTCGCGCTCGCGCCGGCGGTCGGGGCATGTGGGATGTGGAAGGAGGAGGAGGATGGGGGTCGGTTGTGGATTACCCGCCTGGATAGACGAGTCCGAGCAGCGTGAAGGAGGGTCGCCGACGAGGAGGCGGCGCTACAAGCAAGGAGTGAAGGTTTCAACTTGGAAAGGAAGGCGGAAACAGGGAAAATGTGGCTTTTCATAAGGGGGAGGGGGCGGGGAGGTAGATATTTCCTTGGGTGCATGCTTAGGTCCCATGTAAGAAATGGGAATGAATTTCAAACACCAGGGCACCGTTAATTGCCGACAAAACATTGAGATGTCTGGTTTTTAAATTCTAGTAAATCCAAAACTCGTCTGAAATTCATGAAACTTGGCATGCTATCATAGAGCGGCATCAACATGCCGTGGTAAAAGTTTTGTCCCATTTGGGGCAGGTTTGGGTATATGCTTCTCACAAATCAGAGCTTCTCACAACAAGCATGATGGTTTGGGTAGGGAACGTCCCACCTTTGGGGATGAACCGATATCCATTGCGTCTTATTTCTTCCAAAATTTTTCTCGTGCCAACATAGAACAACAGGAGTGTTGTGTCATTTTTTGTGATTTTTCGGGGTTCGTTTGGATATTTTTATGCATTAACTGAGTTTTCATTGCATTTATATGCATAATTCAAATTTGAACTACATGCACATGCTCCAGTGCATATAAATTGGTTGAAAAATCAAATATGTGTCCTTGGGTGCATGCTTAGGTCCCATGCAAGAAATGGGAATGAATTTCAAACACCAGGGCACCGTTATTGCCGGCAAAACATTGAGATGCCTGGTTTTTAAATTCTAGTAAATCCAAAACTCATCTGAAATTCATGAAACTTGGCATGCTATCATGGAGCGGCATCAACATGTCGTGGTATATTTTTTGTCCCATTTGGGGGCAGGTTTGGGTATATGCTTCTCACAAACCAGAGCTTCTCTCAACAAGCATGATGGTTTTGGTAGGGAACGTCCCACCTTTGGGGATGAAATGATATCGATTGCCTCTTATTGCTTCCAATTTTTTTCTCGTGTCAACATAGGACAACAGGAGTGTTGTGTCATTTTTTGTGATTTTCGGGGTTCATTTGGACATTTTTATGCACCAACTGAGTTTTCAATGCATTTATGTGCATAATTCAAATTTGAACTACATGAACAATCTCCAGTGCATATAAATTTGTTGAAAAATCAAATATGTGTCCTTGGGTGCATGCTTAGGTCCCATGCAAGAAATGGGAATGAATTTCAAACACCAGGGCACCGTTGATTGCCGGCAAAACATTGAGATGCCTGGTTATTAAATTCTAGTAAATCCAAAACTCGTCTGAAATTCATGAAACTTGGCATGCTATCATGGAGCGGCATCAACATGCCGTGGTAAATTTTTTGTCCCATTAGGGGCAGGTTTGGGTATCTGCTTCTCACAAACTAGAGCTTCTCACAACAAGCATGATGGTTTGGGTAGGGAACGTCCCACCTTTGGGGATGAAACGATATGCATTGCCTCTTATTGCTTCCAAAAATTTTCTCGTGTCAACATAGAACAACAGGAGTGTTGTGTCAATTTTTGTGATTTTTTGGGGTTCGTTTGGACATTTTAATGCATTAACTGAGTTTTCAATGCATTTATGTGCATAATTCAAATTTGAACTACATGCACATGCTCAAGTGCATATAAATTGGTTGAAAAAACAAATCTGTGTCCTTGGGTGCATGCTTAGGTCCTATGCAAGAAATGAGAATGAATTTCAAACACCAGGGCACCATTGATTGCCGGCAAAACAGTGAGATGCCTGTTTTTTAAATTCTAGTAAATCCAAAACTCGTCTGAAATTCATGAAACTTGGCATGCTTTCATGGAGCGGCATCAACATGTCGTGGTAAAATTTTTGTCCCGTTTGGGGCAGGTTTGGGTATATGCTTCTCACAAACCAGAGCTTCTCACAACAAGCATGATGGTTTCGGTAGGGAACATCCCACCTTTGGGGACGAAACGATATCCATGGCCTCTTATTGCTTCCAAAATTTTTCTCGTGTCGACATAGAACAACAGGAGTGTTGTGTCAATTTTTGTGATTTTTCAGGGTTCGTTTGGACATTTTTATGCATTAATTGAGTTTTCAATGCATTTATGTGCATAATTCAAATTTGAACTAAATGCACATGCTCCAGTGCATATAAATTGGTTGAAAAATCAAATCTGTGTCCTTGGGTGCATGCTTAGGTCCCATGCAAGAAATGGGAATGAATTTCAAACACCAGGGCACCGTTGATTGCCGGCAAAACATTGAGATGCCTGGTTTTGAAATTCTAGTAAATCCAAAACTCGTCTGAAATTCATGATACTTGGCATGCTATCATGGAATGGCACCCGACATGATGTGGTATTTTTCGTGTCCATTTTGAGAGAATGTGCACTCGAATAATGACAACCAACAAAGGCATTTTGAAAAAATAGCTGCCAATTTAATATCTCCAACGTTTTTATAATACAAACCGTGTGCGTTCTGTTAACCATTCACGTGACGCCATGTGTCTTGGTTTTAATGGCTGTAGGAGGTGCCGTGCGGACAGCTGCTTGACCTTGACTGAACGGGAGGCGTGCGAGTGCAGTCCGATGCGTAGGCTAACCGAGAGGAGTGCAAGCTGTCCTCAAATGCGTAGGCTCATTGGGAAGCATGCGAGCTGTATGCTGCGCAGGCTCACTGGGAAGTGATCCCTTTGACTTCCATGGCCGCCCGCCTTCCTCCCCATGTGTGCGCCGCCTTCAGCGGCATGGGACACCGCCGTCGAACGCTACCTCTCAGCGACGCCAGCTGCCGTCCTCCCGCCCTCCGCCCGTCGACCCCGGGATGACATGATGCAAAGTGAGAGCAGGATTTATGCATCTCTTCAATGCAAACAATTCTTTTGGATGACCCGTGTGCAACCACTTACAAACAATTTGGTGCGATTTGCATCTATCATATTGGGTATGTTAGCATTTGTCAAACTAGAAAGATTGACATTTGTTGATCTAGTAACATTGCCATTTGTCAAACTTGTAACACTGTGATTTGTCAAAATATGAAGCTAAAAATCACTAGCAGTATCTATTTTTTGCAACTAAAATTCAGTAATTAAGCATAGATTTCATTCATAGATTAAGAATTTGTTCTTAATTTATACAAACAGTTCAACTCGACAGCTGAATTGACCAAACTTTTCCCCAATTGTTACCAACCACGTACTGAAATAGCTAGTTCAACTATATATACTAGCTAATTTTAAGTATGTTGTACAGTTCCACCACATCTATAGTCAGATGAACTAAACAAAATAGCACCTAAATACTACTACTACTACGGAGGGGCTTTGTACTACTTCCGGCTGCCTCTCCTCTGCCGAGCGCGCTCAGTAAGAGGCGGCGGCGGAGGAGCCTACCGACGATCTGGGCAACCGCAATACGGTGCCTGCCGCCGTTGCAGCTTCAGGTATGCTCACCTCGAATGCCCTCTACCGCTCCAGATGACCCCTCTTGAAGCGGTGGTTCTCCTCGTAGATCTCCTGATTCCTCGCCTCTGAGGCAGCGTGTGCCGCGGCCACGGTGGCGGTAAGGCTCTTTGCATGCTCGACGAGGCGCTCCTCCTCCTCACGCAGGAACTCGATGTAGCGTGCAAGGTCGTTGACGCACGTGCGGGCATCCACCTCTGCCTCCCGCCTTCGGGCGGCGGTGGCAGAGCGGGTGATGACCCCGACGGTCGATGGTGGGCTGGAGGCCATGACCACCACCTCCCGCCTTCGGGCCGCGGTGGCGGAGAGGGTGATGGCCACGGTGGCTGGCAGTGGGGTGGCGGCCACGACGGCCACCTCCCACCTTCGGGGCGCGACGGCGGAGCGGGCGATGGCCCTGGCTTTCGACAGTGCTGTGGCAGCAACGGTAGTCGGCAACAGCTGCCGGCGGGCACCGGCGGCGGAGCATGTGGTGGGTGTTCCGCGCACACCCAACAGGGACGCCACGCGCACTACACTACGCCGGGACTGCGTCGCCGCCGTGGTGTAGCCTCCCAGCTGGAGCTGTCCTCTAATGACGGCGGAGTGGCTGAGCGACAATGATGGACCAGTGCCATTGGCGATTGGAGGAGAAGCATACGAGATAAGCTACAGGAAGGAAGCGGAAAACGCGACGTAGGATTCGCCGGCCGTGAGGGTTTTTATAGCAGGCTGGTAAGCATTGGGATTTTGGGGGATCTCACCGAGTCGGGTGGGAAGCTTGCGCGGGAATGGGCTCGCCGACGATTCATTGGCGGCATCATTTGGCCAAAAGAATGCCCCTGCGTGCTGCGCAAGCTTGCGCTATAAGCTGTCTACCGCAGCGGGGTGACAAGACGTGCGAGAGGAGGACGAAAGGCCACGTACACATACGGTAAATAAAAAAACGTTTGTGATTTAATTACCTACTACACACCTGTCCTGGTTTATAAGTATGATTTAACTAATAAAATATGAATGCATGTCGCTAAAGATTATATAGTTGGATTCGTATTTGAACATAGTTTCCAATTATATAATTTTTATAACATGCATTAACATTTTGTTGGTTAAATTTGAGGGTAAAGTATGGCATAGAATATAAAGGGGACTATAGACTAGACGGAGGTGGTAGCGCATGGCCGCTCTCTACGCAGCGATGCAACTGTCGGCCGACTTGTAGGTGACCATTTCCTGCGTGTTAAACTACACCATGCGTGTGGTTGCTTGTGGTTCTGGCGGCCGCGGCGCGCTCTGCTCGCGTCCCGCCGCACGTGCTCTGCTCTCACGTCCCTTCAGGTGATCTGCTCTCGTCCCTCCACGCGCGCTGCCAGTTTTTGGGGTCGGTGCACGATCACACACGTTCGTGTGCATGCGGTGGTGCCGGGCGCGGCGCGACGATGCAGTTACCCGCAGCAAAAACTTCCATGCGGACGCGCCGAGAATCCACGCCGCCCGGCCTCCTTTTATTCCTGCGGCCATTTACCTTCATCTCTCGTCTCACATGACACAATAAGCACACCCACGAGGACACATACAGAGAGGGCATCCATCGGTTCCAATGGCGCTCCCCGTGGCTCCAATGGCGCTCCCAGCGGCCGACGACGACAACGGCGGGTAGTTCACCATGCAACACATCGTCGACACCCACGTGAGGGGGAAGGCTCTCTCGGTGGTGTACACGAACGATCCGTTCTCGGTGGAGAGGTCCATCCAAACTATGGAGCAGTTCCTTGTCGAGGACAAGTACCAAGTGGTCGGCTTCGACCTCAAGTACACCATGGGTCGTGCCGGGCATGATCAGAAGGTTGCCGTCGCCCCAGTTGTGCGTGCGACATGATGTTCTCGTCTACCTCTACCACTTGGCCACAACGCCTTGCGAGCGTTTCTCCAGGTTTATCAACAACTCCGACTATAGTTTCGCTGCGGTGGATGATACGTCTCCAACGTATCTATAATTTTTGATTGTTCCATGCTATTATATATATTCTGTTTTGGATGTTTAATGTGCTTATTTATACACTTTTATATTATTTTTGGGACTAACCTATTAACCGGAGGCCCAGCCCAAATTGCTGTTTTTTTTGCCTATTTTAGTGTTTCGCAGAAAAATAATATCAAACGGAGTCCAAACGGAATGAAACCTTCAGGAGCATGATTTTTGGAACAAACGTGATCCAGAGGACTTGGAGTGGACGTCAAGCATTCAACAAGGAGGCTACGAGGCAGGGGGCGCGCCTACCCCCTGGGCGCGCCCTCCACCCTCCTGGGGCCCTCGTGGCTCCACCGACCTACTTCTTCCTCCTACATATACCTACGTACCCTGAAAACATCATAGGGCACCACAAAAACCTAATTCCACCGCCGCAACCTTCTGTACCCGTGAGATCCCATCTTGGGGCCTTTTCCGACGCTCCACCAGAGGGGCATTAATCATGGAGGGCTTCTACATCAACACCATAGCCTCTCCAATGATGTGTGAGTAGTTTACCTCAGACCTTCGGGTCCATAGTTATTAGCTAGATGACTTCTTCTCTCTCTTTTGATCTCAATACAAAGTTCTCCTCGATTCTCTTGGAGATCTATTCGATGTAATCTTCTTTTGCGGTGTGTTTGTCGAGATCCGATGAATTGTGGGTTTATGATCAAGATTATCTATGAACTATATTTGAATCTTCTCTGAATTCTTTTATGTATGATTGGTTATCTTTGCAAGTCTCTTCGAATTTTAAGTTTGGTTTGGCCTACTAGATTGATCTTTTTTACAATGGGAGAAGTGCTTAGCTTTGGGTTCAATCTTGCGGTGGTCGATCCCAGTGACAGAAAGGGAAACTACACATATTGTATTGTTCCCATCGAGGATAAAAATATGGGGTTTATATCATATTGCATGAGTTTATCCCTCTACATCATGTAATGTTGCTTAAAGCGTTACTCCGTTCTTATGAACTTAATACTCTAGATGCATGCTGGATAGCGGTCAATGTGTGGAGTAATAGTAGTAGATGCAGGCAGGAGTCGGTCTACTTGTCACGGACGTGATGCCTATACACATGATCATACCTAGATATTCTCATAACTATGCTCAATTCTATCAATTGCTCGACAGTAATTTGTTTACCCACCGTAATACTTATGCTATCTTGAGAGAAGCCACTAGTGAAACCTATGGCCCCCGGGTCTATTTTCCATCATACAAGTTTCCAATCTATTTTATTTTGCAATCTTTACTTTCAATCTATATCATAAAAATACCAAAAATATTTATCTTATTATTATTATCTCTATCAGATCTCACTCTTTCAAGTGGCCGTGAAGGGATTGCCAACCCCTTTATAGCGTTGGTTGCGAGGTTCTTATTTGTTTGTGTAGGTACGAGGTCACTCGCGCGTGGTCTCCTACTGGATTGATACCTTGGTTCTCAAAAACTGAGGTAAATACTTACGCTGCTTGGCTGCGTCACCCTTTCCTCTTCAAGGGAAAACCAACGCATGCTCAAGAGGAAGCATGAAGGATTTCTGGCGCCGTTGCTAGGGAGATCTATGCCAAGTAAAGACATACCAAGTACCCATCACAACTCTTACCCTTCGCATTACATTATTTACCATTTGCCTCTTGTTTTCCTCTCCCCCACTTCACCCTTGCCGTTTTATTCGCCCTCTTTTCCTTTCGCCCTCTCTTTCCGTTCGCTTTTTCTTTGCTTGTTTGCTTTTGTGTTGGATTGCTTGCTTGTCACGATGGCTCAAGATAATATTAAATTGTGTGATTTTGCCAATACCAACAATAATGATTTTATTAGCACTCCGATTGCTCCTCTTACCGATGCTGAATCTTATGAAATTAATACTGCTTTGCTGAATCTTGTCATGAAAGATCCGTTTTCTAGCCTTCCTAGTGAAGATGCCGCTACCCATCTAAACAACTTCGTTGATTTGTGTGATATGCAAAATAAGAAATATGTGGATAATGATATTTTTAAACTTAAGCTATTTCCGTTTTCGCTTAGAGATCATGCTAAAGCTTGGTTTTCATCTTTGCCTAAAAATAGTATTTATTCATTGAATAAGTGCAAAGATGCTTTTATCTCTAAGTATTTTCCTCCCGCTAAGATCATCTCTCTTAGAAATGATATTATGAATTTTAAGCAACTTGATCATGAGCATGTTGCATAATCTTGGGAGAGGATGAAATTAATGATACATAATTGCCCTACACATGGATTGAATTTATGGATGATTATATTTTTTTTATGTCGGATTGATTTTTGCTTCTAGAAATATTTTAGATTCGGCCGCGGGAGGCACTTTTATGAAAATCACTTTAGGAGAAGCTACCAAACTCCTATATAATATTATGGTTAATTATTCTCAATGGCACACTGAAAGATCTACTAGTAAAAAAGTGCATGCAATTGAAGAGATTAATGTTTTGAGTGGAAAGATGGATGAACTTATGAAATGTTTGGTAATAAGAGTACTCCTACTGATCCCAATGATATGCCTTCGTCTACTTTAATTGAGAATAATAGTGAATCTATGGATGTGAATTTTGTTGGTAGGAACAATTTTGGTAACAATGCGTATAGAGGTAATTTTAATTCTAGGCCATTTCCTAGTAATTCCTCTAATAATTATGGTAATTCCTACAACAATTCTTATGGAAATTATAATAATATGCCCTCTGATTTTGAATCTAGTATTAAAGAATTTATTAGTTCACAAAAGAGTTTCAATGCTTTGATTGAAGAAAAATTGCTTAAGATTGATGAGTTGGCTAGGAACGTGGATATAATTTCTCTTGATGTTGATTATTTGAATCTTAGATCTATTCCACCTAAGCATGATATCAATGAGTCTCTCAAAGCCATGAGAATTTCCATTGATGAGTGCAAGGAAAGAACCGCTAGGATGCGTGCAAAAAGGGCTTGCTTTGAGAAAGCGTGTTCTTCTAGTTTTCATGATAATAAAGATGAAGATCTAAAAGTAATTGATGTGTCCCCTATTAAATCCTTGTTTTGCAATATGAATCTTGATAATTATGGGACTGGAGATGAGTCAACTTTAGTTAGAAGGCGTCCCAAAAATTCAGAGTTTTTAGATCTTGATGCTAAAATTGTTAAAAGTGGGATTGAAGAGGTTAAAACCTTAGATATCAACGAACCCACTATCTTGGATTTCAAGGAATTTAATTATGATAATTGCTCTCTGATAGATTGTATTTCCTTGTTGCAATCCGTGCTAAATTCTCCTCATGCTTATAGTCAAAATAAAGCTTTTACTAAACATATCGTTGATGCTTTGATGCAATCTTATGAAGAAAAACTTGAGTTGGAAGTTTCTATCCCTAGAAAACTTTATGATGAGTGCGAACCTACAATTAAAATTAAAATTAAAGATCATTAATGCTATGCTTTGTGTGATTTGGGTGCTAGTGTTTCCATGATCCCAAAAACTTTGCGTCATTTGCTAGGTTTCCGTGAATTTGATGATTGCTCTTTAAACTTGCACCTTGCGGATTCCACTATTAAGAAACCTATGGGAAATATTAATGATGTTCTTATTGTTGCCAATAGGAATTATCTGCCCGTAGATTTCATTGTTCTTGATATAGATTGCAATCCTTCATGTCCTATTATTCTTGGTAGACCTTTCCTTAGAACGATTGGTGCAATTATTGATATGAAGGAAGGGAATATTAGATTCCAATTTACGTTAAGGGAAGGCATGGAACACTTCCCTAGAAAGAAAATTAAATTACCATATGAATCTATTATGAGAGCCACTTATGGATTGCCTACCAAAGATGGCAATACCTAGATATATCTTCACTTTTATGACTAGCTAGGGGCGTTAAACGATAGCGCTTGTTGGGAGGCAACCCGATTTTATTTTTATGACTTGCTTTTTGTTCCTGTTTAGTAATAAGTAATTTATCTAGCCTCTGTTTTGGTTGTGCTTTTTGTGTTTAATTAGTGTTTGTGCCAAGTAGAACCGTTGGGAAGACTTGGGGAAAGTCTTTTTGATCTTGCTGTAAAAACAGAAACTTTAGCACTCGCGAGAATTGCTGACATTTTTATTGGAGAGCGCTATTTAGTTAATTCTTTTTGCAGATGATTAATAGATAAATTACGCACGTACAGCAATTTATTTTTGAATTTTTGGGGTTCCAGAAGTTTGCGTTAGTTACAGATTACTACAGACTATTCTGTTTTTGACAGATTCTGTTTTTCGTCTGTTGTTTGCTTATTTTAATGAATCTATGGCTAGTAATGGAGTTTACAAACCATAGAGAATTTGTAATACAGTAGGTTTAACACCGATATAAATAAATAATGAGTTCATTACAGTACCTTGAAGTGGTGTTTTGTTTTCTTTCGCTAACGGAGCTCACGAGATTTCCTGTTAAGTTTTGTGTTGTGAAGTTTTCAAGTTTTGGGTAAAGATTTGATGGATTATGGAACAAGGAGTGGCAAGAGCCTAAGCTTGGGATGCCCAAGGCAGCCCAAGGTAAAATCCAAGAACACCAAAAAGCCTAAGCTTGGGGATGCCCTGGAAGGCATCCCCTCTTTTGTCTTTGTTCATCGGTAACTTTACTTGGAGCTATATTTTTATTCACCACATGATATGTGTTTTTCTTGGAGCGTCTTGTATGATTTGAGTCTTTGATTTTTTGTTTACCACAATCATCCTTTCTGTACACACTTTTTGAGAGAGACACACATGAATCGGAATTTATTAGAATACTCGATGTGCTTCACTTATATCTTTTGAGCTATATAGTTTTTGCTCTAGTGCTTCACTTATATCTTTTAGAGGACGGTGGTGGTTTTATTTTATGGAAATAATTGATCTCTCATGCTTCACTTATATTATTTTGAGAGTCCTTTAGAACAGCGTGGTAATTTGCTTTTAGGCATAATAAAAACTTTCATATAAGTGCATTGAATACTATGAGAAGTTTGATACATGATAATTGTTTTGAGATATGGAGATGGTGATACTAGAGTCATGCTAGTTGAGTAGTTGTGAATTCAAGAAATAGTTGTGTTGAAGTTTTTGATTCCTGTAGCATGCACATATGGTGAAGTCTTATGTGATGAAGTCAGAGCATGATTTATTTATTGATTGCCTTCCTTATGAGTGGCGGTCGGGGACGAGCGATGGTCTTTTCCTACCAATCTATCCCCCTAGGAGCATGCGCATAGTACTTTGTTTCGTTAACTAATATATTTTTGCAATAACTATGTGAGTTCTTTATGACTAATGTTGAGTCCATGGATTATACGCACCCTCACCCTTCCACATTTGCTAGCCTCTCTATTACCGGACACTTTTCACCGGTATCATATACCCACCATATACTTTCCTCAAAACAGCCACCATAACTACCTATTATGGCTTTTCCATAGCCATTCCGAGATATATTGCCATGCAACTTTCCACCATTCCATTTGTTATGACACGCTTCATCATTGTCATATTGCCATGCATGATCATGTAGTTGACATCGTATTTGTGGCAAAGACACCTTTCATAATTTTTTCATACATGTCACTCTTGATTCATTGCATATCCCGGTACACCGCCGGAGGCATTCACATAGAGTCATATTTTCTTCTAAGTATTGAGTTGTAATTCTTGAGTTGTAAGTAAAAAGAAGTGTGATGATCATCATTATTAGAGCATTGTCCCAGTGAGGAAAGGATGATGGAGACTATGATTCCCCCACAAGTCGGGATGAGACTTCGGACGAAAAATAAAAGAAAAAGAAAAAACAGGCTAGAAGAAAAAAAATAAATGAGAGAAAAAGAGAGAAGGGACAATGTTACTATACTTTTTCCACACTTGTGCTTCAAAGTAGCACCATGATCTTCATGATAGAGAGTCTCCTATGTTGTCACTTTCATAAACTAGTGGGAATTTTACATTATAGAACTTGGCTTGTATATTCCAATGACGGGCTTCCTCAAATTGCCCTAGGTCTTTGTGAGCAAGAAAGTTGGATGCACACCCACATAGTTTCTTTTGTTGAGCTTTCACACACTTATAGCTCTAGTGCATCCATTGCATGGCAATCCCTACTCACTCACATTGATATCTATTCATGGGCATCTCCATAGCCCATTGATACGCCTAGTTGATGTGAGACTATCTTATCCTTTTTGTCTTCTCCACGACCACCATTCTGTTCCACCTATAGTGCTATGTCCATGGCTCATGCTCATGTATTGCGTGAAAGTTGAAAAAGTTTGAGAACATCAAAAGTATGAAACAATTGCTTGGCTTGTCATCGGGGTTGTGCATTATTTAATATTTTGTGTGATGAAGATAGAGCATAGCCATACTATATGATTTTGTAGGGATAACTTTCTATGGCCATGTTATTTTGAGAAGACATGATTGCTTAGTTAGTATGCTTGAAGTATTATTATTTTTATGTCAATATTAAACTTATTATCTTGAATCTTTCGGATCTGAACATTCGTGCCACAATAAGGAAAATTACATTGAGAAATATGTTAGGAAGCATTCCACATCAAAAATTCTGTTTTTATCATTTACCTACTCGAGGGCGAGTAGGAATTAAGCTTGGGGATGCTTGATACGTCTCCAACGTATCTATAATTTTTGATTGTTACATGCTATTATATATTCTGTTTTGGATGTTTAATGGGCTTATTTATACACTTTTATATTATTTTTGGGACTAACCTATTAACCGGAGGCCCAGCCGAAATTGTTGTTTTTTGCCTATTTCAGTGTTTCGCAGGAAAGGAATATCAAACGGAGTCCAAACGGAATAAAACCTTCGGGAGCGTGATTTTTGGAACAAACGTGATCTAGAGGACTTGCAGTGGACGTCAAGTAATCAACGAGGAGGCCACGAGGCAGGGGGGCGCGCCTACCCCCTGGGCGCGACGTCCACCCTCGTGGGCCCCTCGTGGCTCCACCGACCTACTTCTTCCTCCTATATATACCTACGTACTCTAAAAACATCAAAGGGCACCACGAAAACCTAATTCCATCGCCGCAACCTTCTGTACCCATGAGATCCCATCTTGGGGCCTTTTCCGGCACTCCGCCAGAGGGGGCATTGATCACGGAGGGCTTCTACATCAACACCATAGCCTCTCCAATGATGTGTGAGTAGTTTACCTCAGACCTTCGGGTCCATAGTTATTAGCTAGATGGCTTCTTCTCTCTCTCTTTGGATCTCAATACAAAGTTCTCCTCGATTCTCTTGGAGATCTATTCGATGTAATCTTCTTTTGCGGTGTGTTTGTCGAGATATGATGAATTGTGGGTTTATGATCACGATTATCTATGAACAATATTTGAATCTTCTCTGAATTCTTTTATGTATGATTGGTTATGTTTGCAAGTCTCTTCAAATTTTCAGTTTGGTTTGGCCTACTAGATTGATCTTTCTTGCAATGGGAGAAGTGCTTAGCTTTGGGTTCAGTCTTGCGGTGCTCAATCCCAGTGACCGAAAGGGAAACGACACATATTGTATTGTTGCCATCGAGGATAAAAAGATGGGTTTATATCATATTGCATGAGTTTATCCCTCTACATCATGTCATCTTGCTTAAAGCGTTCCTCCATTCTTATGAACTTAATACTCTAGATGCATGCTGGATAGCGGTTGATGTGTGGAGTAATAGTAGTAGATGCAGGCAGGAGTCGGTCTACTTGTCACGGACGTGATGCCTATATACATGATCATACCTAGATATTCTCATAACTATGCTCAATTCTATCAACTGCTCGACAGTAATTTGTTCACCCACCGTAATACTTATGCTATCTTGAGAGAAGCCACTAGTGAAACCTATGGCCCCCGGGTCTATTTTCCATCATACAAGTTTCCAATCTATTTTATTTTGCAATCTTTACTTTCAACCTATATCATAAAAATACCAAAAATATTTATCTTATTATTATTATCTCTATCAGATCTCACTCTTGCAAGTGGCCGTGAAGGGATTGACAACCCCTTTATCGCGTTGGTTGCGAGGTTCTTATTTGTTTGTGTAGGTACGAGGTGACTCGCGCATGGTCTCCTACTGGATTGATACCTTGGTTCTCAAAAACCGAGGGAAATACTTATGTTTCTTTGCTGCATCACCCTTTCCTCTTCAAGGGAAAACCAACGCATGCTCAAAAGGTAGCAGTGGACACCACCAACGATCTGGAAGCGCTCAAGGTTTCGTGCTTGAAATGCCCGAATCTTGTCAACACCCAAAGCCACAACAAGGTCTGGGGCAGCGACAAAAGCAAACTGAACTCCCTGGTTGACCTTGCCTCGGCCATCATCGACCCCTACTACATGAAGATGAAGAATGAGAGCAATAAGGACATGAACGCCTGGCACAGTGTGTGGCATAAGAGACTCAATGAACAACATGTCAAGTACGCGACCATGGACGCGTACACAAGCTACGAGATGTATAGGCGGATCATTGACATGAGGAACTATCTTCTTCCTAACCCAGACGAGGGACCGAGCCACATAGCAGTGGCGGGAGCGTCACAAGAAGTAGATGACTAGACGATCATTTCTCCTACTTTAGAATGCACGCAATTGTTTATTGAGGTGTGTGCGAATGATCTGTATGGTCACTTATGTAATTGGATGTTTATTTCAGTTATATATATATACATACATGTTATTCTACTGTAGACAGAGCAAATCACACGGCTTATTAGCAACAATCATCTATGTTATTATTGGTCTTCGCACACATTTCTGATTACGGACCTGTTTGCCATGTATCACACACATCTTGTTCAGTTGAACCGTTTCCATTGTGTGGCCTACTCACACACAGTTCATCCTAGTGAACTGTATGCTATATATTGCACACGCCTTCATCTGGCTGCCCATTTCTTTTGTTCCTCCTCATCCCAAACAATTAATTGAACTGAACTGTATGCCCTGCATCGCACACGCAACTAAAATCTGAATCATGTTTGATGCATCCATCATCGCAAACGTTTTGCACCTTTTTTGACATTTTTACACCCCCGTTTGCTATTATGGCATCGCACACGGTTTCGTCGAAGGGTCTCTGATCGTAGTGTCGTGTTTGGACCATCCTGCAGTAGTGTCACACTTGCTAACCGGCTCAGCTACAATTCACTTTGTAAACTTGTCCACCGCCACCAACAGGTGGGTCTTTTTGTCCTTGGATCGTTTAAAAGGCTCGACCATATGAAGACCCTACACTGAAAATGGCCAAGTTATTGGAATCATCCTTAATTCTTGAGCCGGCAGATGAGCTCGTCTAGAAAACTTCTGCCAACCATCACATTTACTGACAAGATCCTTTGCATGAACATGAGCCATCATCGAATAGAACCCATGACAAAAAGCCTTAGTCACGAGAGACTTAGAATCAGCATGATGACCACAGTCTCCTTCATGAATCTCTCATAGAATCTCACGACCCTCCTCAGGAGAAACACAATGTTGAAACGCCCCTGTAACACTGCATCGGTGCAACTCTCCATTGACAATAGTCATTGACTTAGACCGCCAGGTTATCTACCTAGCCGAAGTTTCATCATCAGGTAATTCACCCCCGGTCATATAAGCCAAATATGGAACTGTCTAATCAGTAATAGCATGAAGAGCTGCCACTAGTTGTGCCTCCGGTCAGGAATTGCAAGATCTTCCCCCGTAGGTAGTTTAACCGAAGGATTATGCAAAATATCAAGGAAAACATTAGGTGGTACCGGCTTATGCTGGGATCCAAGCCGGCTTAAAGCATCCGTCGCCTCATTCTTCCTGCGGTCAACATGTTCCACCTGATAACCTTTGAAATGACCAACAATAGCATCAACCTCTCGGCGATAAGCCACCATGACTGGATCTTTGGAATCCCAAGTGCCTGAAACTTGCTGAGCCACCAAATCTGAGTCGCCAAAGCACCTTACCGGGCTTAAGTTCATTTCTTTAGCCATACGAAGGCCATGGAGCAGGGCTTCATACTCAGCTGCATTGTTAGTGCAGGGGAACATCAACCTCAAGACATAAAAAAATTTATCACCTCATGGGGAAGTAAAAATAACTCCAGCCCCCGAGCCTTCCAATTGCTTGGATCCATCAAAGTGAATAGTCCAATATGTGCTATCTGGCTTGTCCTCAGGCATCTACAACTCTGTCCAGTCATTGATGAAGTCCACAAGTGCTTGAGACTTGATGGCTGTTCTAGGTACGTACTTCAAACCATGAGGTCCAAGCTCAATTGCCCACTTGGCTACCCGACCAGTGGCTTCTCTGTTTTGAATAATATCTCCTAAAGGAGTAGAACTCACCATAGTGATGGGATGATCAAAGAAATATTGCTTTAGCTTATGACTAGCCATGAACACCCCATATACCAGCTTCTGACAATGCGGATACCTCTGCTTGGATTCAATGAGTACCTTGCTGATATAATAAACCGGCCGCTGAACCGGATGCTCCTTGCCTGCTTCCTTTCGTTCCACCACAATCGCCACACTGACGCCTCAGCTATTAGCATCCACATATAACAATAAGGGCTCCTTATCAATAGGAGCTGCAAGGATCGGCGGCTCAGCCAACTGCTTTTTCAATGCTCAAACACATGATCAGCAGCATTGCTCCAGACAAAGTGATCCGTCTTTTTCATCATCTAATACAGAGGGATAGCCTTTTCTCCCAACCAGCTTATGAACCGGCTTAAGGCCGCAATATGACCTGCCAGACGTTGGACATCATTAATACACGTCGGTTTAGCCAAGGAAGTGATAGCCTTAATTTCCTTCGGGTTAGCTTCAATGCCTCTTTCATAAACCGAAAAACCCAATAGCTTGCCTGCTGGCACACCAAAAACACACTTGGTCGGGTTAAGCATCATCTTGTAGACCCAGAGATTGTCAAAGGTCTCTTTCAAATCATCTATCAAAGTTTCTTTCTTCCTGGATTTTACAACAATATCATCCACATAAGCATGAACATTGCGTCCAATCTGGTCACGAAGGCAGTTTTGAACACACCACTGATAAGTCGCCTGGGCACTCTTGAGCCCAAAAGGCACAGATACATAGCAGAAGGCTCCAAAGGGAGCGATGAAGGCTGTCTTCTCCTGGTCCTTAACTGCCATCTTGATCTGATGATACCCAGAATAAGCATCCAAAAAACTCAAACGCTCACAACCTGCCGTAGCATCAATAATCTGATCAATACAAGGGAGAGCAAAAGGATCAACCGGGCATGCTTTATTAAGGTTTGTGTAATCCACACACATGTGCCAAGTGCAATTTTTCTTAAGTACTAGCACCGGGTTAGCCAACCACTCGGGATGAAACACTTCAACAATGAACCATACCGCCAAGAGCCGGGCCACTTCTTCACCGATGGCTTTACGCCTTTCTTCATTAAAACAACGAAGGAATTGCTTGACCAGTTTAAACTTTGGATCAATATTGAGAGTGTGCTCAATGAGTTCCATCGGTACACCTGGCATGTCCGAAGGCTTCCATGCAAAGATGTCCCGGTTTTCACGGATGAACTCGATGAGCACGCTTTCCTATTTCAGATCCAAATTAGCACTGATACTGAACTACTTGGATGAGTCACTAGGAACAAAGTCAACTAGCTTGGTGTCATCGGCAGACTTAAACTTCAACATAGTTCATGCTCAGTAGTTGGATTTTTCAAGGGGGTCATATCTGCTGGGTCAACATTGTCTTTGTAGAACTTCAACTCCTCTGCTGCACAAACCGACTCCGCATAAGCGGCGTCTCCTTCTTCACATTCCAAGGCTATCTTCCTATTACCGTGCACCGTGATGGTGCCCTTATGACCCGACATCTTGAGCTGTAGATAGACATAACAAGGCCGCGCCATAAATTTGGCGTAAGCCGGCCGTCAAAACAGGGTGTGATAAGGGATCTTGATCTTAACAACCTCAAAGGTTAACTTTTCGGCCCTGTAATCATGCTCATCACCAAAAGCCACCTCCAACGTTATCTTACCCACTGGACACGCCGACTTACCAGGCACCACTCCATGAAAAACGATAGAAGACGACTTAAGATCTTTATCAGTCAATTCCATGTGGAGAAAAGTATCATAATAAAGGATATTGATACTGCTACCTCCGTCCATGAGCACTTTTGTAAATTTTTATCCTCCAGTCCGAGGAGCTACTACCAAAGCCAGATGACCCAGATTGTCAACCTGGGATGGGTGATCCTCATGGCTCCATACAATAGGCTGCTCAAACCATCGCAAGTATCGAGGAACCGCCGGCTCAACCGCATTCACTGCTCGCTTATGAATCTTTTGATCTCGCTTGCATAAACTGGTGGTGAACACATGATACCGACCACTATTCAGTTGCTTAGGGTTGCTCTGATAACCAGATTGCTGCTGCTGATTGCCTTGGTTAGATGGCTGGTTAAAACCACCTTGATTGCCTTGGCCCTGAAAACCAGAATTTGAACCGCTGCCGCCAAAGCCGTGCCCTTGTGAGCCGGATCCTGACCCGTCGTGCGGGCCATTATGGTCTTGATGAAAACCAGAATTTCGGTACTCCTTCATGATGAAGCAATCTTTCCACATATCGGTAGACAGCTTATCCGGGGTGCTATGCTTTGGGAAAGGCTCAATATTGAACCTTGGCCCGCCAATCCGGGGTATGAATGGCTTCCCCTTACGACGCTGATTATTGTTCTAAGCATTGGTATTAGCCACAAAGTCTGAACCGCCGTCCGCCTTACGCTTACTATTATTACCTTGACCCGCAGTATTGGGTTGCTGCCCCTTTCCATTGCCATTCTTCTTCCCCTTTCCAGCCTTCTCCTCATCAGATTCTGGATCCTTGGTACTATCCGAGTCCCGCTTTGATCCACCAAAACCTGAGCATTGTTATCCGCATGCACCGGGTCATGCCTACGGTGCTGCTCACTGCTTGAAACCGCCGACGATGCAATATGCTTGCTATAGCTCCGACTGGGACGTGGAGTCGAATGCATCCGGTCGCGGCTGTATGAATAAGCCGCTTGCTGAACTAGTGTTGTGTTAAGAAGTTCCACAACCTTCCAGGTCTCAACCACCATGGGAGATTCACCTTGTACTGGAAGAGCCGCCAGCCGTGTTGCCGCAGCAACCAAATTATCCAGGGGGTTGGAATAGTGACTCGGCGGTGTTAACGTCTACTGAGGCGGAGTCAAATTCAAGCGAGGCGGATCCATGCCATGCGGCTGCACCGTTGCACCAGCCGTTGGCGCCTCCGGAGCCCGGTTCACCCCCCACGGGTTACTTGGCCCAGCCCGTGGTATGTTGAACAGATTCCGTGTACTATAGTCGAGGGGCAACCGACTCTCATGCCTTCTTCGCAGAACAACGTTTGATGCATTCTGGTCCAAACTTAACCGGAAATTTCTAGCCTGAATCTATTGGGACTCTGCATCCAGGGCGGCTCGCTCCGTGGCCATCCTAGAATTCTATGCATTGGTCTCCTCCTTAGCTTGAGCTATCTCATCTCTTAGCTTTGCAACATCCACCTTATGTTGTGCTTGAGTCACCGGGGTGACCTCAACCTCCATGAGTACTTCTAAGGCGTCCAAAAGCTCAGACAACACTTGCGCCAGAGGGCGCGCTGAACCACTCGCACCGGCTGTCACCGCGGCCGTTAAACTAGAAGTCATAGCCGCTACCATTGAAAAATTATGAACCGGTTGCGTACCAGCCATGAAGATCGCAGCCCAATTCGGCGGCTCATAGGGGTTCGGAATACTATCGCCATCCGAACATGTGACGCCCCTGATTTGACCGTACACTAATCATACACGCAAACATGTACGATCAAGATCAGGGACTCACGGGAAGATATCACAACACAACTCTAAAAAATAAAATAAGTCATACAACATCATATTACAAGCCAGGGGCCTTGAGGGCTCGAATACAAGAGCTCGATCATAGACGAGTCAGCGAAAGCAACAATATCTAAGTACAGACATAAGTTAAACAAGTTTGCCTTAAGAAGGCTAGCACAGACTGGGATACGGATCGAAAGAGGCGCATGCCTCGTGCCTGAGATCCTCCTAAACTACTCCTTGTTATCGCCAGTGGCCTGCACGTAGTAGTAGGCACTTCCAGTGTGGTAGGAGTCGTCGTCGACGGTGGCATCTGGTTCCTAGACTCCATCTTCTGGTTGCAACAAACGGGTATAGAAAGGGGGAAAAGAGGGAGCAAAGCAACCGTGAGTACTCATCCAAAGTACTCGCAAACAAGGAGCTACACTACATATGTATGCTTTGGTATCAAATTGAAAAGGGGTAGCATATGTGGACTGAACTGCAGAACGCCGGAATAAGAGGGGGATAGCTAGTCCTATCGAAGACTACGCTTCTGGCAACCTCCATCTTGCAGCATGTAGAAGAGAGTAGATGGCAAGTTCAACAAGTAACATCGCATAGCATAATCCTACCCAGTGATCCTCCCCTCGTCGCCCTATGAGAGAGCGATTGTCGATATCAAAACCGGCGGATCTCGGGTAGGGGGTCCCGAACTGTGCGTCTAGGCCGAATGGTAACAGGAGGCAAGGGACACGAAGTTTTACCCAGGTTCGGGCCCTCTTGATGGAGGTAAAATCCTACGTCCTGCTTGATTAATATTGAAGATATGGGTGTTACAAGAGTAGATCTACCACGAGATCAGAGAGGCTAAACCCTAGAAGCAAGCCTACAGTATGATTGTATGTTGTGATTGTTGTCCTATGAACTAAAACCCTCCGGTTTATATATACACCGGAGAGGGTTAGGGTTACACAAGGTCGGTCACAAAGGAGGAGATATCCATATACGTATTTCCTAGCTTGCCTTCCACGCCAAGTAGAGTCCCATCCGGACACGAGACGAAGTCTTCAATCTTCTATCTTCATAGTCTAACAGTTCGGCCAATGGAGATAGTCCGGCTGTCCGGAGACCCCCTAATCCAGGACTCCCTCAGTAGCCCCTGAACCAGGCTTCAATGACGATGAGTCCGGTGCGCAGTTGTCTTCGGCATTGCAAGGCGGGTTCCTTCTCCGAATACATCACAGAAGAATTTGAATACGAGGATAGTGTCCGACCCTGCAAAATAAGTTCCACATTTCACCGTAGAGAATAATGCTTTCGCAGATCTAGTCCGCTAGCTTGCTTTGGCAACATGACGTTACGTCATGGCCCGGTGATTATTCGAATCGTTTCTTTTAACCAGCCCCGCACATAACGCGAGGCAGTTTTTCGACACGTCTTGTCAAAGCAGAGATTGTGTCCCCCTATTACGGGATTCTCATCAATACAGGCGTGGGTAACCCAACCGCGCCATCAATTGCGGCGCTTGGGGGATAAGCGAGTTTTACTAGGCAAGTGGGGACGTTTAATTTTGTCCGCCCATATAAAGGGATAAGGATTCACCTTTCTATCCACGCCTTCTTCCTCCCCTGCTCATCCGCTACCGCATACTCGAGCTCTAGCGCCAAGCTCTCACTTCCACCTCAACCTTCTCCAACCATATCCGGAGCGGGAGGCAAGTGGATGGTCTCCTCCGTCCCGGAGGGAGACGTCAAGATACTGAGGAGAGGCGGATACCTGCACGACGACATCGCGCACCGGCTCCCAGATGAGGGACATCTCATCCCCACCCCCAAGCCCCATGAGAGGGTGGTATTTCTCACCCATTTCCTCCACGGACTAGGATTCCCTCTCCATCTCTTCGTCCGGGGCTCATGTTTTATCATGTCCTGGATTTCCATGATCTGGCCCCAAACTTCATCCTCAACATCTCGGCATTCATCGTCGTGTGTGAGGCCTTCCTCCGCATCAAGCCCCACTTCGGCTTATGGCTGAAGACCTTCAATGTCAAGCCGAAGGTAGTGAGCGGCCGCCAGGCAGAGTGCGGAGGTGCCATGGTGGGCAAGATGCCCAACATCACATGGCTCAAGGGCACCTTCGTGGACACCATAAAGGGGTGTCAATCGGGGTGGTTTTATATCACCGAGCCGCGCGACCCCACATGGGTAGCGGCCCCGAGTTCCGATCTGGCATCCCCATGCGGCTCACCTCCTGGAAAGAGAAGGGCCTGTCCTGGGGTAATTCAAAAGAGCTGACCGGACTCCAGTCATGTATTCAGAACATGGTGGATAAGAAGCTCAAGCTTGTCAACATAGTCCAGGTTATGCTCGTTCGCCGGATACTCCCATGCCAACAACGGGAGTTTACCTTGAGGGAGTTCAATCCGGCACATCACCGAACTCTGAACAGGCTCTTCGACACGACTCATGAAGATGCCTGGAGGGTGCTGTTCAAGGGCGCCGCGGTCCCTCCCCCCATTACCGAGGACCGCGGATTCAGTGTGAAGCGCCATGCCAGTGCGGTAAGTTGTTTTTACCTCTTACAGGATATTTGTTATATATATATAGATTGGCTCTATGCGGGATCTAAATGTGACACCCCAAGACCGGAGCTTCAGATGCCTTCCATGTGTTCCGGGTTTCGCCGTGTGTTTCATTTGTGCCCGCCCTTTTATTCGTGGATTGCATCATGTCATCATGTCATAAGTCTTTTGCATCTCACTAAATAAATTGCATGGATTTTCGGTCCATTTAAATCGAGGGAATTCACATGGTGATTCTCTTTATAACATATCCTCCCGATATTAGGGAGCTATTATAAATATTTCTATTCTTGTGGAGTTACCGTGACGCACTTGCAATGTAACTCTCAAGTCTTTTCTGCTTCGAGTTGCTCCTCAAACCTTGCCATATATCCTTTCGTCATTTTCCGGAGCTCCACCTAAATTCTCAACATTTTTGGACACTTCCAAAACCTAGTCCTAGTTCAAACCCATTTGAATTAAATTCAAATGAGTTTGAATTTACATCTTCCAATCTTGGCCTTTTATATTTTCTCGAAACAAGCGTATTTTTGTGAGTTCGGGAAATTTATCCCCATGTCCAAAAATCTTTTCCTAATCATCTCTTTCTTTTCCTCTCTTATTGTCTTTTCTGCTAAAGATTTGGAGGGAGAAGAGAGAGCCCAGCAGCCTGGCCGTTTTCCTTTCCATTGGGCCGGCCTCCCAAGGCCCACTCCCCAGCTAACCCTAGCGCAGGGAGAGAGCCCATCTCCTCTCCCTCTCGATCCCATCTCTCCCTCGACCCCTTCCCGCACCGCCGCCTCTCCCTTCGTCCCTCCCAGCGCTCGATCCCCTCGCGCTTCTCTCGATCCCGCACGTCTCCCCCTCCTCCTCTTGCGCCACCAGAGGAGACCCTCTCCTCGATCCTCACCCTCCCCTTGGCGCTGCCATGCCGGCCTGCGACGCCACCGCCGAGCTCCACCAGGACCACGGCGGCCTCTCCTCCTTCCTCGCCGTGCCTCTGCCTTCGGCCGTTGCCAGCGAGCAGCTCTCCTCCTTCATCCATGGCGGCCGCCGCTCCTGCCAAGTCCCTCGTCCGGATCCGTCAAGCCCCGCCGCCTCCTACTGTTTTTCTTCCCTCGCCAGAGCTGCGTCAAGTCACGTTGCTGCCCCGCTTCCCCGTCTTCACCAGCGCACGTCGCTGCCCCGCCGCATGCATGGCTCCAGCCTGCAGCCGCTACTCCCTGCGTTGAGGAGTCGCCGCGCCAAGTCCCTGTGCCAGGCGCCTCCGCCTCTGCTCTGCTCCGCCTTGCTGCCCCGACGTGCCTCGTCCTCATCGCCTTGCCGCTCCATGCCCATCGCTGTACCTCCCCTGCTGCTCCCTGCATCAGTCCTAGGGCCGACCCTCTCACCCACGAGCACTTCCGGCTGCTGCTGTTGTCGCAACGTCCCCGAACAGACGGCTACCTCCATTTGGATTTCATCAAGTTCCGCTTCAAAAAGTGTAGCCCTACGTGTTGGTTACCGCACTAGACCGCCAAGTTCTACTACCGCATGGTTACACCAAGTTCATCTACGTGCGTGTACGACTACAGATCCGGGGTGCGTCTAGTACCTCTCCGAACAAACGTGAATGACTGCCGTCACAAGAACGGGACCGGAGAGTCCGAAGACCCCAAGTACCACGACACCGATGGCATGAAAATCTACGGAACGTGTACGACTACTTCCGTCTCCGAAGAACCGGGTAATGGAACCGTCAAGTTCGTCTACCGCCTACATGTACAACTACCGTCGCCGAGATCGCGAGAACCTCTACCATCGACCCTAGAGCATACGAGAACGACTACTTCCACTACGAACATCCCGAGAACAACTACTTCCTCTACTTTGCACCGAACGGGAATCATCCTGTTTGCACACTTCGAAGGTATAACCCCGAGACGACGTCCGTGAACGAATGCTTGCGATGTTTGGGATGCTCATGTTTGTACCGTGTCCAAATTGTCACTCGTTTCCTTGTCGCCAACTCGTGGGACACCCGGAATCCGGGAGCGCCCCACCATCTTTTGCACGCATCCGCACACTTCTCCTTTGCATCGGTATCTCAATCGAGTTACTGGAACCGGAACGCTGCCATGGCACCATTTTCGTTACCGTTGCCGTGGCTCCCCTTTTGTTTCCGCCACGATGTCAAATGCCTCATCTCTTATCCTGTCAACTTTTAATAAAACTTGCATAAAACTTGAACATGTCATCCGCATCATGTTAACAACATTAAGATGGTTTAAATTGTTGTTTGCATTAATTTACTAATGCATATGGGGATTTACCGGATTTGTTGTTTGCTATATCCGGCCCCATTTAAATTGTTTAGATAGATATCCTTTATGTTTCACCTCTTGACATGCTTAACAACATTTAATATTGTTGGGTACATAAACGAGATCGAACTAAATAACCTGAATGTGGTGTTCCGTCAATATGCAACTCCGTTGCATATTGAGCTCCACTTAATTTGTAGGGCTGTTTGTGCACTTTGCCATGCCATGCCTCATTAAACCGGACATGCATCATACTTGTTTGCGCATCGTGTCATGCTTATGTGGTGGTTGTTTACCATGATTGTTTGCTTCTTTCCGGTGTTTGCTTCTTCGGGTTGGTTCCGGTAATGTCGCGTTTGTGAGGACCCGTTTGTCTACGTCCGTTTGTCTTCTTCATGGACTCATTCTTCTTCCTTGCAGGATCTCAGGCAAGATGACCATACCCTCGAAATCACTTCTATCTTTTCTTGCTAGATGCTCGCTCTTTTGCTATGCCTATGCTGCGATACCTACCACTTGCTTATTATGCCACCCATCTTGTTGAACCAAGCCGCTAACCCACCTTGTCCTAGCAAACCATTGATTGGCTATGTTACCGCTTTGCTCAGCCCCTCTTATAGCGTTGTTAGTTGCAGGTGAAGATTGAAGTTTGTTCCTTGTTGGAACATGGAGATGTTGTTCCTTGTTGGAACATGTTTACTTGTTGGGATATCACAATATCTCTTATTTAATTAATGCATCTATATACTTGTGGTAAAGGGTGGAAGGCTCGGCCTTATGCCTGGTGTTTTGTTCCACTCTTGCCGCCCTAGTTTCCGTCATATCGGTGTTATGTTCCCGGATTTTGCGTTCCTTACGCGGTTGGGTTATAATGGGAACCCCTTGACAGTTTGCTTTGAATAAAACTCCTCCAGCAAGGCCCAACCTTGGTTTTACCATTCGCCACCTAGCCTTTTTCCCTTGGGAGTCGCACATCCCGAGGGTCATCTTATTCTAACCCCCCGGGCCAGTGCTTGTCTAAGTTGGTCCGAAATGGGCAGCCTGCGGGGCCACCTCGGGGAAACTTGAGGGCTGATTTTACTACTCGTAGCTTGACCTATCCAGTGTTGCCCTGAGAATGAGATATGTGCAGCTCCCATCAGGATGTCGGCACATCGGGCGGCTTTCCTGGACTTGTTTTACCATTGCCGAGGATGTCTTGAAGAACCGGGATACCGAGTCTGATCGGAATGTCTCGGGAGGAGGTCTATTCCTTCGTTGACCGTGAGAGCTTGTCATGGGCTAAGTTTGGACACCCCTGCAGGGATTTGAACTTTCGAAAGCCGTGCCCGCGGTTATGGGCAGATGGGAATTTGTTAATGTCCGGTTGTAGAAAACCTGAAGTTGACCTTAATTAAAATGCATCAACCGCGTGTGTAACCGTGATGATCTCTTTCCGGCGGAGTCCGGGAAGTGAACACGGTGTTGGAGTAATGCTTGACGTAGGTTGTCTAGGATCACTTCTTGATCATACTTTTATCGATCGTGCTTTGCCTTCTCTTCTCGCTCTCTTTGCGTATGTTAGCCACCATATATGCTAGTCGCTTGCTGCAGCTCCACCTCATACTTTTACCTTACCCATAAGCTTAAATAGTCTTGATCACGAGGGTGCGAGATTGCTGAGTCCCCGTGGCTCACAGATACTTCCAAAACCAGCTTGCAGGTGCCGATGAGTCTGTGCAGATGACGCAACCAAGCTCAAGGAGGAGCTCGATGAAGATCTTGTCCTTTGTGTTGTTTCGTTCTAGTTGATCAGTAGTGGAGCCCAGTTGGGGTCGATCGTGGACCTTATCGCATTTGGGGTTCTTCTTTTATTTTGGTTCCGTAGTCAGACCTTGATTGTATTTGGATGTTGTAATGCTTTATTCATGTATTTGTGTGAAGTGGCGATTGTAAGCTGACTATGTATCTTTTCCCCTTATGTATTACATGGGTTGTGTGAAGATTACCTCACTTGCGACATTGCTTTCAATGCGGTTATGCCTCTAAGTCGTGCTTCGACACGTGGGAGATATAGCCGCATCGAGGGCGTTACAAGTTGGTAATAAGAGCCTTCCCCGACCTTAGGAGCCCCCACTGTTTGATCGTTTTTAGCAGCCGTTGTTGAGTCTAGAAAAATGTTTTGAGTCATCTAGGAATTATATATCGGAGAGTTTAGGAATTCTTTTTTACTTCCCAGTCTCTTCATCGCTCTGGTGAGGCATCCTGACGTAGAGTTTTGACTCTTCTCTTCTCAAATTTCACTAAATTTTTTTAGGATCACGCGGGTATCTTGGAATCGTTCCGATGGTTTTGTGACGAGAACATTGTCTTGGTGCCTCCTGTCAGGGGTTTTGTGGAAGTGTCCTGGGGAGTTGAGCTCTAAGGTGTTGTCGTCATAATTTTATCGTTGCAGTTCTGGAATACCTGAGTTTAGTACGCCGACATCGAAAATCTCTTTTATGCAGTTCGTTGGTGAGATAACGTCGACGCCACCCAGTACTGGGGCGGGAGTTCGGGAGTATCGCCATAACTTGTATAGCGGATGCTTTTCGAAGGTTGAGGTAGACGATTTCCGAAGGTTTCTTGGTTATGTGTTGAAGGATGGATACAGCTGGATGTAGGATTTGGTAGTTTGGGTGAGATATTATGCTTCCCCTGTATCCCCAACACCTGATTGCATAACCGGAAAGGTTCAGGAGTTTCATAGGTGGGAATTCAAGTAGCTCTTAGGATATCTTTCCGACAGATGTATGATTTGAAATTGGGGTTCGACATCTAGTGGTCCGCCTATTCACAGTTGGTTTTACAGTGGTCTTGTTGTGTCTTAAAGAGTCCTTGGCTATGCCGACTCAGGGACGCTTCGTATGTCATGTGCACTGCCTTGTACATGATGGTGCTGTACGATCGAGCCCGTGTAGGCCCCACCACGAAAACTTCGGACGAATTCTCTATCATATGTTTGTTCTGGCTTATTCTGCAAGCCAATCCTTGTTTTGTTTTGAGTTGTGGTATTCGAGTTGCTTCGAAGTCAAATGTTGATTCCATACCTTTTCCTAAATGTTGTTCTCATATTTCTATGTGAATACCAATCCTTCTTGATCATCAAGATTGTTTCTGTCAATCCTTTTAACCGGTGTGCTTCTCTTCAAGTGGATCCGATCACTTCAACATTCGCAAGATCAACTCAAGTCTTCTCAACGGTGTCGTTTTCTTCCATCCCAAGTTGCCTTTGTTTTTCCCACCCTCCCTCCCTTGTTTCTTCAAGGACTCAGATGTTTTAATCAAGTATCCATTTTATTATGGAAGTCTCTCCATTCTTCTCCCTTCATGTTCTTATCCGGTGATTCTCATGAAGATTCTAACGGAGCTTCAAGTTCGTCACTTTTCACTCGTTTTCTTCTCCGGCGGATTCTATTCAAGCTCTCGGTGTTTGATCATATTCTTTTCTTTTTTTCAAATGTCTTCTCTTGCCGGTGTACCTCTCAATCATTAACTTTTCGTTATTCATTTGTTCCGCAGTGCTAAAGATATCTCGAAGATTCGTGTTTTCCACTCTGCATTCGTTCAAGATCTTTCCAGGTTGTTATCTCATTCAAGTCATTTAATTCAACCGGTGCAACCTCTCTTTTAAATCATTCAACGGTGTTTCTTTTGAGTGGGCCCTAACCCACAGGTCTTTTCCCAGGATCTTACCTGACTCTTCTCTTTTCCCGGCGTTACTCTCAAATTATTTTCCAAGTTTGACGTAAGAATGATTTATCATCAATCAAATGCCCTTGTCCAAGATCTTTCTAATTCTTTTCATCATTGGCTCAACTTTTCCATTCTTCATTCCGGTGTGCCTCAATAATTCTTGGTGGTGTACTCGTCGTCATTCTCGGATGTTGAAGACCGAAGAAGAGTTTCTCTTTAATCTTGCTCTTTTCTCTTCAAGATTCGTGATTCTATCTTGTTGCCATCCTCTCGTAATTGTCTTGATCGTGAGAATTCTTTTCACCTATCCGGAGCTATTCAAGATTCTTTTCAGTTTGATTATCCGGAGGCCATCATTTCGGGATTATTCATTCTCAGCTTTCAGCTACCATTCTCCAATTTTACCGGTGTTTCGCTTAAGTGATCTTTAATCGGCTCGTGATCTCTTCGTTCTCATGTATCTAAATCCTCTCAAGCATCCTCGTTCATTTTATAATTCGTCCCGATGTTTTCTTTATCTTTTCTTCAATCATTTTAATTCTTACGGTGGTTCGTTCAAGATTTCTCTTCTTTGTTTATCATATCAATTCATTCGTTCTTTCCAATTCTACCGGTGGATCGTTGAAGACTTTCTCAAGTTTATGGTATATCTCTCTTAATCTTTTCCACGAGAATAAGTAATATGTCAAATCCGTTGATTGTCATCAATTTAATTGATGAAGGATAAGCATAATCTAATTCTTATTCTTGTTTCATTGAGTAAATTCAATTCCTTATTCTGGAGGTTCATCAAAATTCTTGTTTCCAATTGTTCATCTTCTCTTTTTCCCGGAGTTCCAACCTTTTTCAACTATTTCATCACGGAGATCCATCTAAGTCATTACAAGGATTCACCTTGTGCCTTCAACTTCTCTTTCTTTTGTTTGATCATTCTTTCATTACCGAAGTTCTTCATGAAGGCCCTACATGATGGTTCATCAAGGATTTATTTCCTTCTCGAAGTGTTCATTGAGATTCTTTTCAAAGGAGTTCAAGCATTCTCCATCTTGCTATCCGGAGTGCAATTCTTTCTTCCGTATTATTGGAGGTGGTTTTATGTCATTCTTGATAATTGAGTTCATGTTTTCATGATTCACATGTGGTCAAGAATGAGATATTTTAAATCCATCAATCTCGTCATTGGAGTTATATTGGGTTATATTTCACCTAAAGCTTTCCCTAAGGATTGTTGCTATTATGGTGCTTATAATTGACCCAAGTTCTTCATTTATCCTCCCGGTGAAATAAGTTTCTCGTCTCCTCGTTGTTATCAACCCAATCAAATTTTTTCTGTGAGTGGCAAGTTGTCACCTCATAATGTTGAGATGCCTTCTATAAGTCCACTTCAAGTTTGTCCTTCCGTTGTTGGTGTTCCAACAACTCCGTTCGACCCTTCTCCTAAAGATGCCTTTTCAAGCTCTTTGTGGCAGAAGTTGGCTTTTCTTCTCCATTCTTTTATTTTAATGATCTATATTCTATTTCTCTCTTCCGGAGGCATTGCGACGTTGTTCTTTTCACCCATCATCTCGTTTTGTCAAAGATCATGTTCTTTTCATGCCTATCCATTTAACAGGAGTGTTGTGCCCTTTTGCTCAAGTTCTTTTCGCCTTATCAAGCCTTGCATCTCTTTTCTACCAGAGTGCTGTCCGAATTTGTTCTTCCCTGTTTCTCTTTTCTAACGGAGTGTTTTCAACTTCGTCCATCTTCGTTGTTTTCTTCTTTAAATTTGTTCAACCACGCAAGGTTCTTTGGTTTCACTCATTTGTCAAAGAAGCAATTAGTTTTACCTCTTCTCTTCCTTTTCCGTTTCCCTCCGGTGCCATCCTAGGTCTCGGGACAAGATCCTCTCATAGTGGTGGAGTGTTGTGACGCCCCAAGACCGGAGCTTCAGATGCCTTCCATGTGTTCCGGGTTTCGCCGTGTGTTTCATTTGAGCCCGCCCTTTTATTCGTGCATTGCATCATGTCATCATGTCATCATGTCATAAGTCTTTTGCATCTCACTAAATAAATTGCATCGATTTTCGGTCCATTTAAATCGAGGGAATTCACATGGTGATTCTCTTTATAACATATCCTCCCGATATTAGGGAGCTATTATAAATATTTCTATTCTTGTGGAGTTACCGTGACGCACTTGCAATGTAACTCTCAAGTCTTTTCTGCTTCGAGTTGCTCCTCAAACCTTGCCATATATCCTTTCGTCATTTTCCGGAGCTCCACCTAAATTCTCAACATTTTTGGACACTTCCAAAACCTAGTCCTAGTTCAAACCCATTTGAATTAAATTCAAATGAGTTTGAATTTACATCTTCCAATCTTGGCCTTTAATATGTTCTCGAAACAAGCGTATTTTTGTGAGTTCGGGAAATTTATCCCCATGTCCAAAAATCTTTTCCTAATCATTTCTTTCTTTTCCTCTCTTATTGTCTTTTCTGCTAAAGATTTGGAGGGAGAAGAGAGAGCCCAGCAGCCTGGCCGTTTTCCTTTCCATTGGGCCGGCCTCCCAAGGCCCACTCCCCAGCTAACCCTAGCGCAGGGAGAGACCCCATCTCCTCTCCCTCTCGATCCCATCTCTCCCTCGACCCCTTCCCGCACCGCTGCCTCTCCCTTCGTCCCTCCCAGCGCTCGATCCCCTCGCGCTTCTCTCGATCCCGCACGTCTCCCCCTCCTCCTCTTGCGCCACCAGAGGAGACCCTCTCCTCGATCCTCACCCTCCCCTTGGCGCTGCCATGCCGGCCTGCGACGCCACCGCCGAGCTCCACCAGGACCACGCTGGCCTCTCCTCCTTCCTCGCTGTGCCTCTGCCTTCGGCCGTTGCCAGCGAGCAGCTCTCCTCCTTCGTCCATGGCGGCCGCCGCTCCTGCCAAGTCCCTCGTCCGGATCCGTCAAGCCCCGCCGCCTCCTACTATTTTTCTTCCCTCGCCGGAGCCGCGTCAAGTCACGTTGCTGCCCCGCTTCCCCATCTTCGCCAGCGCACGTCGCCGCCCCGCCGCCCGCATGGCTCCAGCCTGCAGCCGCTACTCCCTGCGTCGAGGAGTCGTCGCGCCAAGTCCCTGTGCCAGGCGCCTCCGCCTCTGCTCCGCTCCGCCTTGCTTCCCCGACGTGCCTCGTCCTCGTCGCCTTGCCGCTCCATGCCCATCGCTGTACCTCCCCTGCTGCTCCCTGCATCAGTCCTAGGGCCGACCCTCTCACCCGCGAGCACTTCCGGCTGCTGCTGTTGTCGCAACGTCCCCGAACAGACGGCTACCTCCATTTGGATTTCATCAAGTTCCGCTTCAACAAGTGTAGCCCTACGTGTTGGTTACCGTACCAGACCGCCAAGTTCAACTACTGCATGGTTACACCAAGTTAATCTACGTGCATGTACGACTATAGATCCAGGGTGCGTCTAGTACCTCTCCGAAGAAACGTGAAAGACTGCCGTCGCAAGAACGGGACCGGAGAGTCCAAAGACCCCAAGTACCACGACACCGATGACATGAACATCTACAGAACGTGTACGACTACTTCTGTCTCCGAAGAACCGGGTAACGGAACGTCAAGTTCGTCCACCGCCTAGATGTACAACTACCATCGCCGAGATCGCGAGAACCTCTACCATCGACCCTAGAGCATGCGAGAACGACTACTTCCACTACGAACGTCCCGAGAACAACTACTTCCTCTACTTTGCACCGAACGGGAATCGTCCCGTTTGCACACTTCGAAGGTATAACCCCGAGACGACGTCCGTGAACGAATGCTTGCGATGTTTGGGATGCTCATGTTTGCACCGTGTCCAAATTGTCACTCGTTTACTTGTCGCCAACTCGTGGGACACCCGGAATCCGGGAGCGCCCCACCATCTTTTTCATGCATCCGCACACTTCTCCTTTGCATCGGTATCTCAATCGAGTAACCGGAATCGGAACGCTGCCATGGCACCGTTTTCGTTATCGTCGCCGTGGCACCCCTTTTGTTTCCACCACGATGTCAAATGCCTCATCTCTTATCCTGTCAACTTTTAATAAAACTTGCATAAAACTTGAACATGTCATCCGCATCATGTTAACAACATTAAGATGGTTTAAATTGTTGTTTGCATTAATTTACTAATGCATATGGGGATTTACCGGATTTGTTGTTTGCTATATCCGGCCCCATTTAAATTGTTTAGATAGATAATCCTTTATGTTTCACCTCTTGACATGCTTAACAACATTTAATATTGTTGGGTACATAAACGAGATCGAACTAAATAACCTGAATGTGGTGTTCCATCAATATGCAACTCCGTTGCATATTGAGCTCCACTTAATTTGTAGGGCTGTTTGTGCACTTTGCCATGCCATGCCTCATTAAACCGGACATGCATCATACTTGTTTGCGCATCGTGTCATGCTTATGTGGTGGTTGTTTACCATGATTGTTTGCTTCTTTCCGGTGTTTGCTTCTTCGGGTTGGTTCCGGTAACGTCGTGTTTGTGAGGACCCGTTCGTCTACGTCCGTTTGTCTTCTTCATGGACTCGTTCTTCTTCCTTGCGGGAGCTCAGGCAAGATGACCATACCCTCGAAATCACTTCTATCTTTGCTTGCTAGATGCTCGCTCTTTTGCTATGCCTATGCTGCGATACCTACCACTTGCTTATTATGCCAACCATATTGTTGAACCAAGCATCTAACCCACCTTGTCCTAGCAAACCGTTGATTGGCTATGTTACCGCTTTGCTCAGCCCCTCTTATAGCATTGTTAGTTGCAGGTGAAGATTGAAGTTTGTTCCTTGTTGGAACATGGAGATGTTGTTCCTTGTTGGAACATGTTTACTTGTTGGGATATCACAATATCTCTTATTTAATTAATGCATCTATATACTTGGTAAAGGGTGGAACGCTCGGCCTTATGCCTGGTGTTTTGTTCCACTCTTGCCGCCCTAGTTTCCGTCATATCGGTGTTATGTTCCCGGATTTTGCGTTCCTTACGCGGTTGGGTTATAATGGGAACCCCTTGACAGTTCGCTTTGAATAAAACTCCTCCAGCAAGGCCCAACCTTGGTTTTACCATTCGCCACCTAGCCTTTTTTCCCTTGGGAGTCGCGCATCCCGAGGGTCATCTTATTTTAACCCCCCCGGGCCAGTGCTTGTCTAAGTGTTGGTCCGAAATGGGCAGCCTGCGGGTCCACCTCGGGGAAACTTGAGGGCTGGTTTTACTCGTAGGTTGACCTATCCGGTGTTGCCGTAAGAACGAGATATGTGCAGCTCCCATCAGGATGTCGGCACATCGGGTGGCTTTGCTGGACTTGTTTTACCATTGTCGAGGATGTCTTGAAGAACCGGGATACCGAGTCTGATCGGAATGTCTCGGGAGGAGGTCTATTCCTTCGTTGACCGTGAGAGCTTGTCATGGGCTAAGTTGGGACACCCCTGCAGGGATTTGAACTTTCAAAAGCCGTGCCCGCGGTTATGGGCAGATGGGAATTTTTTAATGTCCGGTTGTAGAAAACCTGAAGTTGACCTTAATTAAAATGCATCAACCGCGTGTGTAACCGTGATGCCCTAAGAACGAGATATGTGTAGCTCCCATCAGGATGTCGGCACATCGGGTGGCTTTGCTGGACTTGTTTTACCATTGTCGAGGATGTCTTGAAGAACCGGGATACCGAGTCTGATCGGAATGTCTTGGGAGGAGGTCTATTCCTTCGTTGACCGTGAGAGCTTGTCATGGGCTAAGTTGGGACACCCCTGCAGGGATTTGAACTTTCAAAAGCCGTGCCCGCGGTTATGGGCAGATGGGAATTTGTTAATGTCCGGTTGTAGAAAACCTGAAGTTGACCTTAATTAAAATGCATCAACCGCGTGTGTAACCGTGATGGTCTCTTTCCGGCGGAGTCCGGGAAGTGAACATGGTGTTGGAGTAATGCTTGACGTAGGTTGTCTAGGATCACTTCTTGATCATACTTTTATCGACCGTGCTTTGCCTTCTCTTCTCGCTCTCTTTGCGTATGTTAGCCACCATATATGCTAGTCGCTTGCTGCAGCTCCACCTCATACTTTTACCTTACCCATAAGCTTAAATAGTCTTGATCGCGAGGGTGCGAGATTGCTGAGTCACTGTGGCTCACAGATACTTCCAAAACCAGCTTGCAGGTGCCGATGAGTCCGTGCAGATGACGCAACCAAGCTCAAGGAGGAGCTCGATGAAGATCTTGTCCTTTGTGTTGTTTCGTTCTAGTTGATCAGTAGTGGAGCCCAGTTGGGGTCGATCGGGGACCTTGTCGCATTTGGGGTTCTTCTTTTATTTTGGTTCTGTAGTGGGACCTTGATTGTATTTGGATGTTGTAATGCTTTATTCATGTATTTGTGTGAAGTGGCGATTGTAAGCCGACTATGTATCTTTTCCCCTTATGTATTACATGGGTTGTGTGAAGATTACCTCACTTGCGACATTGCTTTCAATGCGGTTATGCCTCTAAGTCGTGCTTCGACACGTGGGAGATATAGCCGCATCGAGGGCGTTACACTAAACTCCCGTAATTTTGACAGGACTGGCAGAAGATGGCCGGACAGATCGACTGCCCGGCTCCCTTGCCCGAAGGCCCCGCAAATGCTCTTTTGATGAAGATGCTGACTCCGGCCCTTTATAAGGTGCCGGAGAAGACCAAGAAGGACAAGGGAGCTCGAAAGAGTTCCCGATGCCAGGCGTCGTCGGACTCACCGTCCGATGAATCTGCGGCGCACTCTTCCCCCGTAGACAAGGAAGAGGAAGAAGAGGCTCCCCCACCGACTGGGGGAGACAAGAAAAGGAAGGCCGCCCCAACTGGGGAGGCCGAAGGGTCCAAGAAGGGGAGGACGCTCCTTCCGGACAGCTCCACCGCCGCCGAGGAAAGTGAAGACGAGTGGTTGCCTAGGGGCAAGCCCCAAGGGAGATCATAAGTGTTCGGATACCAAAGTAACCCATAGGATTCCTTTGTCGCATTGCTTTCCCTAACGCCGAACTCAATTGTGCAGGCCGCCCCGAGCCAATATCGAGGTATCCTTGGACGGCTCCCTGGGTGCGTCGGACATGGATAGCGATCCAGTCCCGACGGCCACCTCCCCTCATCCAGCCAACGATATCGAGGTGCTGTCTCAAGAGGCACCGTATCAAGGGGGGACAGTCCCGGAGGCGCCGCAAGGTGACCTTCCGGACTCCGGGAGCCGAGCGGACGGGGTCCCCGAGAGCTCCGAGTTCGGCCCTCAGCCGAACACCGCGCTGGACCCTCCGATGGCTTCGAGCTCGGGTAGGCGGTCCCCTTCTAAGGAGGGTGAGATGCCTGTGCCGGTGACCTCTGTCCATCCAGAGGCGTCGGTTACTATGTTGGAAGCGCTTCGCAGCGCTTCCATCGAGGAGGAGCACCGCACTATCATGAGTGCGGTGATCCAGAAGGTTCAGTCCGCCAAGAGCAGATTGACTAAAGCCTGTACTAGCCTTCTAACAGGCTTCGAGGTAAGTGTTTTAAAATGTAGTAGAAATATTACCGCACAGACAATAGCCCCTGATGCTTTGTTCGGTGTTCACAAAGAAAATCCGAACTGAGGATCAAATAACATCGCAGGAGTCTAATATAAGTATGTCAATATGCATATGCCGGCTTCGCTGCTGGTGTCCGCCGCACTGACTGCGGAGGTCGCCGTATTGAAGGAGGCCCTCGAGGGGTCCCAAAAAGAGCTCGGCCTTGCTAAGAGGCAGCTAGAGGAGAACAAGGGTAAGTAATACCCCGTCTATAGATGAGAAAAAGGACGCGATTGCTAAATGACAGGATCATTGTATGTTTGCCAGGGGCCACGACCGAGGTGGCGACCCTGAAGCAAGCGCTGTCCCAGGCTGAAGAGAAGGCGGCCCAGGAGTGCATCGAGCGAGAGAGGCACGAGGCTCGGGTGGGCGAGGTGCAACAAGAGCTCCAGGCTCTCGTGGCAAAGCACGAGGCGTTGGAGCTTGACTTGAAGACGAGAGAGTCTGAGCTTGCCGCGGCCTGTGAGAGCGCGAAGAGTGCCAAGGCCGAGGCCCAGAAGGCCCTTCAGGAGATCGACGCGATGAAGAAGATAGCGGCAGGTAAGGCTTTCTATATGCAAAGCAAGCATGCAACGGTGAATTACCGATTACTTACCCGAATCCGGAGCTCTTCAGGAGCATTCGCAGATTTGCCCCGCAGTGTGTCTGATGCCGCACTATTCTACCAGGCCTAGGACGGAAGCTCGATGGAGAAGCTGTTCTGGTCTCAGTATGCTGAGGCCGAACATCCGGTGCCAATGAGCGACCAACTGAAGTAGATGGCCGAGCTACATAAGGCGGCCAATCAGGCCATGAAGGGCTTGATAGTCCGGTTGTGGCCTGGCGACGCCCTTCCGAACAACTCCTTCGGCCTGGTGAGGCGGCTTGTGGATGCCTGCCCACGGCTGGAGGTCGTCAAGCGATCCGTCTGCATTGAAGGTGCACGCCAGGCCTTTGCCCGTGTAAAAATGTAGTGGGTCAAGCTAGATGCTGTGAAGCTGATCAAGGAGGGGCCGCCAGAGGGCAAGGAGCACCGCCATCCCGGGATGTACTACGAGGGTGTTCTGCCGGGCACCCGTCTTATTGCGGATGAGTGTTCGCAAAATGTAATA
Organism: Triticum urartu; assembly: GCF_003073215.2. Classification (NCBI taxonomy): domain Eukaryota; kingdom Viridiplantae; phylum Streptophyta; class Magnoliopsida; order Poales; family Poaceae; genus Triticum; species Triticum urartu. The sequence continues at coordinate 237,977,325 of NC_053024.1, forward strand.
TTTGAATGAGACTTGCTCGTTTTGTCCTGTGTGTATGAAAACTTGTTTCATATGCGCTATGCAACGCTTGTGTGAATTTAAAATATTACCTTCTGTTTGGCTGTTTATCCAATCTGAGAGATGGCTAGTCCTCGGCTTCTGCCCCCATACCACGAGTGCTGGGGTGTTTGGGATAAACCTGAGCACTCTTGTTCCCATGTTTGGGTCCTTCGAGGGAGGTGCTCAGCACAACGAACAAGTCAACCGGACTAATAATGCTTTATCACTCTCACTTAGCCATAGAATTCTATAATTTTAAATTTCGGCGAAGCCCCTAGTATTTGGAAGACCTAATTCGGGGTGCGATACACGCCTATAAGCCGGACGGAGCCGGTCCCTCGCCCTAAGGGCATAAGTCTTTAGGGACTCGAAAAACCTCACCGAACAGCGACCAGTCTCTTGCCTTATCATGACAGTTAGTTTTAGCTTTCTCTACTGAGGTGCTCGGCCTGGCAGAACCGGGGCACAATAGCAGTAGTTCTCCTAGCGCTACCTTAGCCGATAGAGTGGAACGTAAGGTACCAAAACATAGGAGACGGGCAAACCCAACATTTGACCAAAGACATGATTCAGAGCTGATGCATATAATGCTATAAGTTCGGGGTGCCACACTTGTGAAAGTGTTCGGACTTTTCACACCATATTGTGGGTACGTAAGCCCCTGGTGCATTGGCCGTACCAGAGTGTACGGTTGCTAGGCGTTATTAATGAACACATAGATATGTATATATATAACAAAAATGCGATAATAGTCGTAATGTCATGTATTGTATATTGAAAAATTGCATTAAAGCAGAGTGATACAGATAGTGTAATAAGCGAAAGAGTAGGACTATGTCCCTTCCAAGGGCGAACTGAGGAATTATATGAAATCTATAATCCACCTGGGAATTCCGTTGTTGTCGGCCTCCTTGGTTGCTGTATCATGGGTTCGGCAATAGAGCTGTCGGACAGTGTTTCCAGAGATTAAAGTCCTGAAAGAAAAAGAAAAATAACCAAACGGGAAGCCCCTGGTGCGGTTTAGGCCGCGTTTTGGGGCGTGCCATAGTTGTGCCTCCCCCTCTCCATCTGTGCCCATGGTATTTTTAATGCATAATTATGTACGCGCGACACGAACAACATCGTTGGGCTGGGATTGGGGTGGCCGCCGTATTGCTACACGAGCTCAGATCGCGCCAGGCAGTCTATTTGCCGATTGCCCCGAGCGCGCTTGAAGGTGTCCAGGCTTTGAAATGCCGAAATGGTAGATTGCCTTGAGAGGCTGCTTTGCGTTTCTGCTGCGAGGGCCGCGGTGTGCTCCTCTGTTCGGAGAGAGCGCTCTGTGTTTCCATTGACTGTAATAACTCCGTGAGGTCCTAGCATCTTGAACTTGAGGTGTGCATAATGTGGTACCGCACTGAATCTAGCGAATGCGGTTCTTCTGAGCAGCGCATGATAACCACTGCGGAACGGGACTATATAGAAGATTAACTCTTCGCTTCGGAAGTTATCCGGGGATCCGAAGACCACTTCTAGTGTAATTGAGCCTGTGCAGTGGGCCTCTACGCCTGGAATGACGCCTTTAAAGGTCGTCTTTGTGGGTTTGATCCTTGAGGGGTCTATACCCATTTTGCGCACTGTGTCCTGATAAAGCAGGTTCAGGCTGCTGCCGCCGTCCATAAGGACTCGAGTGAGGTGAAATCCGTCGATGATTGGGTCTAGGACCAGTGCGGCAAATCCACCGTGACAGATACTAGTGGGGTGGTCCCTGCGATCGAAGGTGATCGGACAGGAGGACCAAGGGTTGAACTTTGGGGCGATTGGCTCCAACGCATATACGTCCCTAAGCGCACGCTTCCGCTCCCTCTTGGGGATGTGGGTTGTGTATATCATGTTCACCGTCCGCACTTGCGGGGGAAACCTCTTCTGTCCTCCGGTGTGCGGCTGCCGGGGTTCTTCCTCGTCATCGCTATGCGGCCCCTTGTCCTTGTTTTCGACGATTAACTTGCCGGCCTGCTTGAACACCCAACAATCCCTGTTGGTGTGATTGGCTGGCTTGTCTGGGGTGCTGAACGGACCCGGCGTACTTTGCTTGAATGGCTTTTTCCGCTGACCGGGTTTAGAGCCTTTGAATCCGGCATTGACTGCCGTATCCTCAGTACTTTCGCCGTTAATGCGGCGCTTATGCTTGTTGCGACGTGACCTGCTGTTGTCGTCCTTGGTATCTGAGGTACCATGGTTCTTTGATATGTTGTTACTGCGAGCCAACCAGCTGCCATAGATTTCGGCTTTTCCTGACCAAGGTGCCGGGCTAGCCACTCATCTAGGATGTTGTGCTTGAAAGCCGCTAAGGCCTCCGCATCTGGACAGTCGACGATTTAGTTTTTCTTTGTAAGGAACCGAGTCCAGAATTGCCTGGCCGACGCTTCTGGCTGCTGAATTATGTGGCTCAAGTCATCGGCGTCTGGTGGTCGCACATAAGTGCTCTGAAAGTTGTCGAGGAATGCGGCTTCCAGATCTTCCCAACAGCTAATGGAGTCCGCTGGCAAGCTATTAAGCCAATGCCGCGCCGGTCCTTTAACTTGTAGTGGGAGGTATTTGATGGCATGTAAGTCATCACCGCGGGCCATGTGGATATGGAGGAGGAAGTCCTCAATCCATACTGTGGGATCTGTTGTGCCGTTGTATGATTCAATTCTTACAGGTTTGAAACCTTCTAGGAATTGATGTTCCATTACTTTGTCTGTGAAGCATAAGGGGTGTGCGGCGCCTCTGTATTGGGCTATATCGTGACGTAGCTCGTATGGGTCCAGCCCGCTGTGTTCGGCCCGGCCGGATTTGCTTTTACTGTATCTGGCGTGACGTTTACCGTCTCGTAGAGTGGTGCACCCTCGTGATCCGTAGATCGATCTTGAATGCTTTGCTTTGTCCTCCAATATGTCTCGCAGGTCTGGCATATCTCCCCATGCCTTTTTATTTGGATGGCGTTGGGGCGGAGGCTGAGCTTTCGGCAGGAATGCCTCTCTATCGCGGCCCCGAGGTGGCCGATCAGCCGTATCATACGCTTCTTGCTCCAGTCGGGGTAGTAACCTGTGCCTTGGGTAACTCTTGGAGGGACGCTCGAGTTTATATTCCTCGGTGGCGAGGACTTCCATCCATTTGTCAGCTAGCAGATCTTGATCAGCTTGAAGCTGCTGCTGCTTTTTCTTCAGGCTATTTGCCGTGGCCATAAGCCTGCGCTTGAAGCGCTCTTGTTCGACGGGATCCTCTGGTACGACGAATTCATCATCGCCGAGGCTTGCCTCGTCTTCGGAGGGGGGCATGTAATTGTCATCCTCCTCCTCTCCGTCAGCCGCTCTCCCAGGAGAGCTGGCTCCTTCATCCTCCTGATCTAACTCTTGCTGGAGGGGGTTGTTGTTGTCTTCGGCGCTATCCGGGGTGTTATTATCTCGTGCGCCGGTATCACCACTTTTGCTTTGGCGGGACTTAGAGCGGCGCCGCTGTCGTCGGCACTTGGGTTTCTTCTTGGAGGGGTCATCCTCCGCTATCTCATCGCCGTTGCCTTCATTGGGTGTATCCACCATGTATATGTCATACGACGAGGTGGCTTTCCAGTTCCCTATAGGTGCTGGTTCATGTTCGTCTCCTACATCGTCGTCCATACCGTCGATGTCTTCGGAGTCGAAGTCGAGCATGTCGGTTAAATCGTCGACAGTGGCTACAAAGTGGGTGCTGGGTGGCGTCGAATTTCTTCGTCGTCCGCATCCCAGTCCTGTTGGCCATAATCCGGCCAGGCTCTCCTGACAAAGAGAGAGACCTTAGTGAATTCAGAATGTCGTCGAAGGGTGAGTGCTGAAAGATATCCGCGGCGGTGAATTCCATGATCGGCGCCCACTCGGATTCGATTGGCAGGGGCGCGGATGGTTCGGGGTCCGGAGGAGAGTCCGGCACCTTGGAGTCACGGGCTGCGCAGAGGATGATGTTGGTGTTCGGCTCGATCGCCGTTGAGACTGCAGCCCCTGAGGTGGTGTCTAGCCACCCGTCCTTGATTAGCGCAGCTGGCTCCGAGCTAAGGGTCGGAGCTGATGCGGGCGCGGCCTCTGGGGTACCGTCCGATGGCAGAGCTAGGTCATACCCATCACGACAGTGGGGCGCGCCCGACTGTGGCTCGAATCCGTCGAAGATCAAGTCCCCACGGATGTTGTCCGTGTAATTCAAACTTCCAAATCTGACCTGATGGCCAGGGGCGTAGCTTTCAATCTGCTCTAGATGGCCAAGCGAATTGGCCCGCAGTGCAAAGCCGCCGAATACAAAGATCTGTCCGGGGAGAAAAGTCTCACCCTGGACCGCATCACTATTGATGATAGTAGGAGCCATCAAGCCTAACAGCAACGACATAGAGGAACTCTCAATGAAAGAACCAATGTCGGTGTCAAAACCGGCGGATCTCGGGTAGGGGGTCCCGAACTGTGCGTCTAGGCCGGATGGTAACAGGAGGCAAGGGACACGAAGTTTTACCCAGGTTCGGGCCCTCTTGATGGAGGTAAAACCCTACTTCCTGCTTGATTAATATTGAAGGTATGGGTGTTACAAGAGTAGATCTACCACGAGATAAGAGAGGCTAAACCCTAGAAGCTAGCCTACGGTATGATTGTATGTTGTGATTGTTGTCCTACGGACTAAAACCCTCCGGTTTATATAGACACCAGAGAGGGTTAGGGTTACACAAGGTCGGTTACAAAGGAGGAGATATCCATATACGTATTGCCTAGCTTGCCTTCCACACCAAGTAGAGTCCCATCCGGACACGAGACGAAGTCTTCAATCTTCTATCTTCATAGTCTAACAGTCCGGCCAATGGAGATAGTCCGGCTGTCCGGAGAGCCCCTAATCCAGGACTCCCTCAGTGATCACCAGTTGTATCTGGCACTTGAAAGGGTGTGTTTTATTAAGTATCCGGTTCTAGTAGTCATAAGGTCAAGGTACAACTCCGGGTCATCCTTTTACCGAGGGACACGGCTATTCAAATAGATCAACTTCCCTGCAGGGGTGCACCACATTTCCCAACACGCTCGATCCCCTTTGTCCGGACACACTTATCTGGGTCATGCCTGGCCTCAGAAGATCAACACGTCGCAACCCTACCTAGGCACAACAGAGAGGTCAGCACGCCGGTCTAAATACTATGGCGCAGGGGTCTGGGCCCATCGCCCGTTGCACACCTGCACGTTACGTATGCGGCCGGTGAGCAGACCGTGCCTCCCTTATACAAGAACAGGCGTTCCAGTCCAACCCGGCGCACGCCGCTCAGTCGCTGACGTCACGAAGGCTTGGGCTGATACCACAACGTCGAGTGCCCATAAATGTTCCCGCGTAGTTGGTTAGTGCGTATAGGCTAGTGGACAGACTCAGATCAAATACCCAGATCTTGTTAAGCGTGTTATTTTGAAATAACCGCGAACGCTGACTAGAGCCAGGCCCACCTCTCTCCTAGGTGGTCTCAACCTACCCTGTCGCTCCGCCACAAAGGTTCACTCAGAGGGCCGTCCGGACAAACGTCCTTTTGTACCCAATCCGTGAATCACTCGCGGGTACTCTACGAGCCGACCCGACTTTAGTCACCACAAGTATCATATAATATGTATATAAGTATATACCCGTGATCACCTCCCGAGTGATCACAGCCCGATAGTATAGCATGGCAGACAGACAAGAATGTAGGGCCACCGATGATAAACTAGCATCCTATACTAAACATTTAGGATTGTAGGTAAGGTATCAATAACTGTAGCAACAATGACAGGCTATGCATCAGGATAGGATTAACGGAAAGCAGTAACATGCTACACTACTCTAATGCAAGTAGTAGAGAGAAGAGTAGGCGATATCTGGTGATCAAGGGGGGGGCTTGCCTGGTTGCTCTGGCAAGAAAGAGGGGTCGTCAACAACGTAGTCAATCGGGGCACCAGCAGCAGCGCCAGTCCAGTAGTCTATCAAAGAGAAGAGGGGGAAGAAACAATGAATATAATGCAAACAGATGCATAGCAATGCATGACATGACAAGCAGCGGTGCTAGGGGTGCCCTAACGCGGTATGAGGTGATACCAGTGAAGTGGGGAAACATCCGGGAAAATATCCTCGGTGTTTCGCGTTTTCGGACAAATGAATCGGAGGGGGAAAGTTGCATGTTCGCTATGCTAGGGATGCGTGGTGGATGAACGGTCTGCGTATTCGGATTTGTCTCATCATTCTGAGCAACTTTCATGTACAAAGTATTTTCATCCGAGTTACGGATTATTTTATATTAACTTTTAAAGATTTAAATCATTTTTAGGATTAGCAGAATTAATTAAATTAGAAAATATAATTATGACGTCAGCATGATGTCAGCATGACATCAGCGGTCAACTCTGACCATTGACCGATCAATCTGACATGTGGGTCCCACTCGTCATAGGCTGTTAACCAATTAACAATAGTTAGTTTTATTAGCAGGTTAATTAGGTTTAATTAAACTAGATTAATTAAGTTAATTAATATTCTAATTATTTTTAATTATTATTTATATATTTATTATTATTATTATTATTATTATTATTAATTATCAATTCTTTTTTATAAGGTTCTGGGGCATGGGCCCCTCATGTCATGGGCCCAAGGCCTTAACGGGCGCGCGATTACGGGTGGAGCTAGGCGCGGGCGCTGGGCGCCCGACTGGGGGAGCCTGTGCGCGAGCTCGGGCGAGGCCATCGGCGCGGCCGCCGGCGTCCACGACGTCGGCCAGTGGAGGAGGTAGAGGCCTGCACGCGGCGTGGTGAGGCCACAACGTCACGCGGAGCAGAGGCGGGGCGCGGCGGAGCTAGCAGCAACGGCGGCGGTGGCTGTAGGTGGGGGGGGGCGGGGGGCGGGGGGGGGGCGCGGGGGGGGGGGGGGGGGGGGGGGGAGTCGAGCGCGGGTGCCGACGGCCAGGGGCCGCATGGGCGCCGGCCGGAAAAAGGCGGCGGGGCGGAGGAGAGGTGGCTGGCAGCTGTAGGCGCGCGCAGGGCAGCGGGAGCTCGACGGCGGACGCGCGCGGAGGCAGGTGGCCACGGGCGCCAGCGGCAGATGTGGCGCGGGCGCGCGGGGCATCACGATTCGTCGCGAGGAGGACGCTGACGTGGGCAGGGATAGCCACGGCGGCGTGAGCCGCGTCGGGAAGAAGGAAAAGAGGAGGGGGCACAGTAGCAGCAGGCAGGAGTCGCGGTGGTCTAGCTCCGGTGCGGGACAACGTGCGAGTGAGGGGAAGGGGAGGCCGAGGGCCTCACCGTAGTTGCAGGGTACGGGGCAGCTGTTGTCGAGGGGGACGACGGTGACGAGGCGATGCAGGGGAGGCAGGCCGGCGGGGAGGTCCGGTGAGGGGCGGCACCGGGGTGGGAGCCGGTGGCGCTGGCCGAAGCAAAGGCGGGGGAAGACAGGCGGTCCGGCGGCGAAGCGGCGTCGGCGAGGTAGAGGCGGTGAGGCGGCGCCGACGAGGTGACGCCGAGGAGGAGGACGGAGGCGCGGAGGGGTGGGTCACGAGCGGCGTCGGGGGCGCCCGCTCCCGATCCAGAACGGGGTAGCGAGAGGGAGATCGTGCGGGGGTGGGGGGGTTGGTTAGGTTTTCCACCTACAGGGGGGTTATGGGGACGAGGTGGGCTGGCCTGGTGGCCGACTGGGCCGACCTGGTGGCCTGCTAGGCCATGGCCCAGGAGGGGGGGTGTTCTACTTTTTTTATTTTTGTTAGTTTGTTTTCTGTTTTTTTATACTTTCCCTTTTTTAATTTCTTTTCTATTTTCTCTTTATTTACCTAACATTTTAGTTTTTGTAAAAATACATAGGTTGTACCTAATTTAGTAAACTTAATTAAGTCACATATCGAACATTTTGTTTTAATGTTTGAAAGTTTTTGATGTTTGACAAAAATTCAAATATGAATTCGAATCGTTTTGAACTGACACACGAGATTAGTGACAGTGACGGAGGTGACGTGGCATCATTAGCAGAGTTTAATGTAGCTTGATTATCCGGGCGTCACAATTCTCCTCCACTACAAGAAATCTCGTCCCGAGATTTAAGAGGTAGAAAGGGGGGGAGGTCTAGTTACGAAATGCTAACAAATCTTCTCGGCCTTGGTTGCTCTTCTCAAAGTGGTCGATCCATAGTGCTGATGTCTTCATTCCTATGCATCAATCCATCATGGTGAGGTTGTCGCCCTTTCTTCAGGAACTCCACCGTACTTACGATAATGATAAGGGGTAACTTCGGAAGAACGGGCCTTTACAATGTTGCTTAGCCGGTAGATAACACCAGGGAAGGTGGCGGAAAGTAACTCTCAAATTGAAACTTAAGAAAACATCGAGAGCAAGTAAGATGGTGCAATAAGAAGTTTCGAGCGGATAGGCAATCGTTTATTGCCTGAAACAGAGTGTGAAAGGGGTTCAGAGCAACGGGAATAAGTATTGTGTCCGATACCAGAATTGATCACGAGGAAGGTGGCTCGCGAATTACATACAAACAAAGAGCAAGGGATAACTTTGAAATAGGGATGTACAGGAGAGTCAGGTTTCGATCCTGTGGAACTGTGGGTTATGGGCCCACCATGTGAGTTAATGGTAGGAAGGGCGGTGACGTCTTGTATGACCATGTAGGCAAGACATGTCAATGGATAGCCTATCGGTTATGTCGGCAACAACGTCGGTACCAAGGGCGAGGGACAAAGAGAACCATTTCCCTGCTCGTTGAAACGAGGCGGACCAATAGGCAAGGTTCTCGTCCATCGGTGGTTACCGGAATGTCATCAACAATAGTAACAGGGTCTTGCTGACAGAATTGTACACTGAGGTGTTTACATAAGCAGGAGAATATTACTGCTTAGATCATATAGATCACAAGAAACGTTAAACCAACCAATGGAAAGGAAAATATGATTATTAGATTAAACAGAACAATGGAAAGGAAAATGTGTTTAAACACATATTTCAAGGGTATATCCTTCCCAAGGACAAGCAGAGTATGATATCCATGACAGGATATATCGTAGAAAACCCTTTAGGAAAAGGGAGAGAAATTTGATGACATTACCCATACAACGGTGTTTGGATGATTAATAAAGAATTTTTAGCATTGTTCTTCAAATGCTCTTATTGAAAATCAGAGTACCACAGACATGCTTCGAGGTAGCATTGGCATGGTCTTCAAGCAAAGGCCAGACTTTGGATACAAAGGATCCATCGGAAACAACTTATAGAATAAGTCTTACAATTTCCTCATGGAAGAATGGATAACCTTGCTGAAAAGAAATCTATAACAATAGGGCCTCCGACCAGGTGTGCTAGGCATGACATCACCTTACCGGGTCATATAAAGACCAAGGTTATAACTCTTGGAACTATGTTCCAACCATCATATCTGACCAAGATTCAGATCTAATTGGTGTCAAGATACCCAGACTCGGGATGCCTGAGAGGGAAGGGGTGCAACACAATTAGACGAGACAGAGTTGCAAGATTCTCGGGAAATGAACTATATATGGAAACAAGTTTCGAATCATGAGTTCATCATTAAACCAAGGAGAGGATGAGGAGGTGGCTGATGAACTCAGTGACAATTCATTGAGATTTCCAAAAGATGGATTTCCACAATTATGTGAACAAGGAGGTAACATTTGTTAGATCAAATGATATAATGATGTATGCTTGAGGAAACATACACAATTAAACATTGATTGAAAGTGCACCAAGAAGTAGGGATTAAGTAGCACAATCAATGTTAGAATGGTGATCCAATAGTCAATAGACTAAGAACCAAGCTATCAACCATTTACTTCAAGCAATAGGTTGCTAGAAGTTTTGGAATTACACATCACAGTCCATTTGTTGGTATTCCGGTAAGAAACAACACGGTGACCAGGAAAGGAATGGTGATGGTGATAAGTATCACTTGTATCAAGAATTCTCCAGAGGTGTTGAAATCCTCACGACATTCTTGACATAAAAGATGGTAACACTCCAAGGTAAAGAAGAACAAATGATGGGTAGCAAGGAACTCAAGGAATAACACCAAACACGAACAAGTTTATGTTGGAGGGAAGGCAATACGGTGGTCGATGATAACACAAATCATCGAGGGGAAGGATGGTATTTATCATCAAGAATTCGGTAGATATCTTGGAAGATCTCAGAATGTTGATGATGATCACAACATAGTTGTTGAGAGGTTTCAAGAAGATGTAACCGATCGGCGATGACATCAAGTCAGCGAAATGATGAAGCACAAGGTTATTGGAACCACGGGTACGACACAAACTCGAAATCAAGCTTGCTATTCAAGGCGAGATGATATGACAAGGAAGATTGACGTAAGCTTAGCTCATCGTCGAAAATGGTGCTCCAGGAATAAGGACCAGGTAGCACAGTTAAAATCATCACGGCAATGATATAGCCAAACAGGCTAGGAATGACGTGATCGGGTAAGAACTCGTACGTAAAGAAGATTACTAAGAGTTGTTGAATCGTAGTGCGGGCTTGGTTCGGTTATCAGTGTCTTTGAGTGTTTAATAACTCAGATCCTGTGAAAAATTGGAATCGGTGAGAATGTAGTACTTGATGAAGAACTCATAAGAAGTTATGTAGTTCCATGATAATCTCGAGATACCAGGGGGTAATACTCGACGACAGATCAAAGTAGAGGTTGGACTAGGGTATTGCTCTACAGAAGACAAGTGCTCAAACTTGCACGAGAAATGGAATCAAGGAGAAACATGGTTGGAACCATGTACACAGATACAAGATGAACTTATAGCAAGGGGATAATTATTTTAAGAGAAGCTTCCATGATAAGGTATACATCATGTCCATGGGCATGAACACAGGGTTCAAGGTCGACTCCCACTTGTTCAACGCATAACCTTTCGCTCACCTCTCATATTTTCAAAATGACATTAGTTGTTGAAAGTTTTTACCTGGTGCAATACCAGATAAGTATGACCCGTGAAATCTTTCGGGTTCACACGGATTAGGGAAGGCGTAGGTTCAACCCATCAGGGCATCTTAGGAACATATACCACAAACTTCGGAGTAAATAGTGCACGCTCAAAAGTAGAGTACGATTATCAAAGCAGAGGATACAAATTACCAAAGGCGTTATATATCAGGGAAAGAACTTCTCGAGGTTTTGTATACGAAGGACACTGTCGGATGATATTTCAACAAAGGAGCCGATAGTCCATCGAGAAGCTGATTTGAGTATCGGCACGCAACCAGAGGAAGAAACTATGCGAAGGCATTGGATTATAGAAGCAACTGGCTAATTCAAAGCTCTCATGTGACGGAATTATGATTTCCAAATCAAAGGATCAAAAGCAAATGCTCTGATTAAGGATGGATAAGTTGAGTAGGCTTAGTGGTAAAATCGACAACAATTTGATTGGTCTAGATTCAGCTTACGTTTAAAATGACTCCTGAGCCAAAAGGATTAATTATAGGATCTGATTGAGGATTGCGAGCATTCACAACCATAATGGATCAAAGACTCAAAATGATAATGAAAAGGGATGCCAATAATGATTACGAGTCTTATGGGATTAACCATGATGCAAGTAAGCAAGAATTTCAAGAGCAATAGGCTGCACAGGATTTTGGATATGCAAATAGTATTTCGAAGACTTTTGTGAATTACTAGAATCAACTGGGGATGAGCGGATATTCGATAAGTGTGAGAAATTATCCGTAAGGGTATGTCCGCGGCAAAGAGCTGCAAAGCGGTGGGCACAAAGGATTCTCGAATTATTGTAGAAATTTTCAGTGTATCAAGTAATAACAGGGGTAACTAGGAACAAAGGTAAGAACGACAAGTGTAAGCAGTTATCCATAAGGATTTATTGGTGGGCGGGAATAGCAAAAGTGGTGGGCAGAAGGTCTCGATAGAATAACGGAGAGTATCTTCAGAATATTCTGGTGAAGCAGGCCATCATCTGGAATGAAGGGGCTCTTTGGGAGAAAGTATTTACGAGAACCTAGAGTTAGAGTTAGCAAAATCATTTAACCCGAATAGAAGAGAGATCAGAGTCCCAGAGTATAGACGAGGAGAACAAGATCCTAATACCACCCAAATGGCAACGTGGGCCCGTAAGGCACACAACCATGTTAGTAAAAGTTTTTCAGTGACTAGACTTGACTTCGGCCAAGGAGTGTGGAAGGGGGATTTCTACAGGCAGTCGGCTCTGATACCAACTTGTGACGCCCCCGATTTGACCGTACACTAATCATAGAAGCAAACATTTACGATCAAGATCGGGGACTCATGGGAAGATATCACAATACAACTCTAAAAAATAAAATAAGTCATACAAGCATCATATTACAAGGCATGGGCCTCGAGGGCTCGAATACAAGAGCTCGATCATAGACGAGTCAGTGGAAGCAACAATATCTGAGTATAGACATAAGTTAAACAAGTTTGCCTTAAGAAGGCTAGCACAAACTGGGATACAGATCGAAAGAGGCGCAGGGCTCCCGCCTGAGATCCTCCTAAACTACTCCTGGTCGTCACCAGCGGCCTGCAGGTAGTAGTAGGCACTTCTAGTGTGGTAGGAGTCATCGTTGACGGTGGCATCTGGTTCCTAGACTCCATCGTCTGGTCGCAACAAATGGGTACAGAAAGGGGGAAAAGAGGGAGCAAAGCAACCGTGAGTACTCATCCAAAGTACTCGCAAGCTAGGAGCTACACTACATATGTATGCATTGGTATCAAATGGAAAAGGGGTAGCATATGTGGACTGAACTGCAGAATGCCGGAATAAGAGGGGATAGCTAGTCCTATCAAAGACTATGCTTCTGGCAACCTCCATCTTGCAGCATGTAGAAGAGAGTAGATGGCAAGTTCAACAAGTAACATCGCATAGCATAATCCTACCCGGTGATCCTCCCCTCGTCGCCCTGTGAGAGAGCGATCACCAGTTGTATCTGGCACTTGAAAGGGTGTGTTTTATTAAGTATCCAGTTATAGTTGTCTTAAGGTCAAGGTACAACTCCGGGTCATCCATTTACCGAGGGACACGACTATTCGAATAGATCAACTTCCCTGCAGGGGTGCACCACATTTCCCAACACGCTCGATCCCCTCTGTCCGGACACACTTTTCTGGGTCATGCCCGGCCTCGGAAGATCAACATGTCGCAGCCCTACCTAGGCACAAAAGAGAGGTCAGCACGCCGGTCTAAATCCTATGGTGTAGGGGTCTGGGCCCATCGCCCATTGCACACCTGCACGTTGCGTACGCGGCCGGTGAGCAGACCTAGCCTCCCTTATACAAGAGCAGGCGTTCTAGTCCAACCCGGCGCGCGCCGCTTAGTTGCTAACGTCACGAAGGCTTCGGGTGATACCACAACATCGAGTGCCCATAACTGTTCCCGCGTAGTTGGTTAGTGCGTATAGGCCAGTGGCCAGACTCAAATCAAATACCTAGATCTCGTTAAGCGGGTTATTTTGAAATAACTACGGATGCCGACCAGGGCCAGGCCCACCTCTCTCCTAGGTGGTCTCAACCTACCCTGTTGCTTCGCCACAAAGGTTTACTCAGAGGGCCGTCCGGACAAACGTCCTGTCGGACCCAATCCGTGAATAACTCGCACTGACCCAACTTTAGTCACCACAAGTATCATATAATATGTATATAAGTATATACCCGTGATCACCTCCTGAGTGATCACGGCCCGATAGTATAGCATGGCAGACAGACAAGGATGTAGGGCCACTGATGATAAACTAGCATCCTATACTAAACATTTAGGATTGCAGGTAAGGTATCAATGAATGTAGCAACAATAACAGGCTATCCATCAGGATAGGATTAACAAAAAGCAGTAACATGCTACACTACTCTAATGCAAGTAGTAGAGAAAAGAGTAGGCGATATCTGGTGATCAAGGGGGGGGGGCTTGCCTAGTTGTTCTGGCAAGAAAGAGGGGTTGTCAACAGTGTAGTCGATCGGGGCACCAGCAGCGGCGCCAGTCTCGTAGTCTATCGAAGAGAAGAGGGGGAAGAAACAATGAATATAATGCAAACAGATGCATAGCTGTCACATCCTAGCTAGTTCATGCATTAGAGTGTTGCATCATGTTTACTTTTCCAGAAATTTGAAATGGGGATGACAGAACCCCCAGCACCCCCCTGAAAACAACTAGGGTTTACTAAAATCATTTTCAATGAACCTGAAATGCCCTTCTAAAAAGTCCACCATTTTTGTCTTGGGTTAGAACCTCTGACAAAATGGGTTCACAATTTTCTAGGTCATCACAAGATCATTGAATTAAATCATATGTAACTTGCATTTGGGCATTTAAATGCTAGTAAATATTTTAAATGTCCAAATAATCCCAAACTGAAATGTTCCATGTTGGATATGTTCCATACAGTGAGCATGTGCAGTTTGGTGAATTTTGGAAATGCCTAGGTATTTTTAGAAATGCCACAAACTTGCAGAAATAAAAGAAAACAGAAATAAAAGAAAAACATACTTACCTGGCCGCAACCCACCACACAGCCCACCTAGCGGCCCAGTACTGTGCTGGCCCGTGCCAGCCAGCTGCTTCTTCCCCGCCAGGCAGGCAGGGAGGTGACGCCGACATGCGCGAGCTCGCCACGGCGCCACTTGCTTGCTGCTTCCCCTCTGGACGCGCTGGACGACCTCCACGTCGCCTCCCCGAACCCCTGGACACATCCATTCTCCCCCTGCCTCTCTCCCTCGCCCTCTCCCGCCATGGCCGGTGCACCTGCCGCCGCACCGCCGACGTAGCCGCGCTCTCCGTCGTCCTCGCCCCGCCCCGTCTTGTCCAGGAGCTCCACCGCAGTCCGCTACGCCGAGCTAGCCGAGCCCCGAGCGCTCGCACGCTCTGCACCGCCTACTTCGACCTCGTCTCCACCGAACACCGCCGGAGATCCCCTTCGCCGTCCCCACCGCACCAGCTCGTCCCCGACGTCGCCGTCTGCTCCGTCGTGATCGCCGTGAGCTCAGCCACCTCCCATCCTTCCCGTTCTCTCTCTCAAGCACCATAGCGACCGCCACCGAGCTCGTCGCCGATGACGCTCCGGCCACCCAACGGCCACACCACCTTGTCCACTACACTCACCGCATCACCAGGAACCCGTAGCACCACCGCACGCCCCTTGCCGTGCCCCCTAGCGACAGGTTCGACCTCGCCTGAACTCCGGCAACCGCACAGCTCGCCGCCGGCGTCGTTTCCGGCGACCTCGAGCCCAACCACCACCACCACTCGACGCGGCTTACACCCTGCATCACGTAGACGTGCTCCACCATCGTTTTGGTTGCCGTAGCACGAAACCCGCATTGCCCCGCCGCGTCTGGCCTCACCGGCGGCTAAACGCCGGCGAGTTTGGCCCCACTAACCCAGTTTGACCTCGGGTGGGCCCTGTTTGACCCCCCCAGGGTCACTGACGTGTGGGCCATGCCCCTGTTTAGTTTAGTTTTAGATTAATTAACGCTAACCAATTTAGTTAATGGGTTAACTCACTGACATGTGGGCCCATGCCCTAATTAACCTAGATTAGTGCTAACGTAACACTAACTGACTCTGTTAGTTAGTTTTTACACTGACATGTGGGCCCCAGCCGTCAGGTTTGACCTGGGCTGGCACCTTTGACCTGCTGACGTCACCCTGACGCAATGCTGACGCAGTAATTCAATTACTGGAATTATTCTTATACAGGAAATTCCAAAAAATACAACAAACTTCAAAAAATCATAGAAATTAATCTGTAACTCCAAATGTAAAGTTTTATATATGAATTTTGATCAGAAAAATTAAATATTTCCATCTGTGCAGGTTTCATGCATGTCAGAACACTTTAACCTTGCTGTTTAGATGAAACAAGTTAATGCACTTATATCACCTCTTACTTTGGGTTATCATTTGAATCCTTGATTCAAATGAACTCAAACTAATCTGTTCTAAGGTGCATTAGCCCAAACACACTCATTTTGCCATGTCATTGCATGCGTCATATTGTTGCATATTGACATGTGGTGATTGTGTTTCGATGTGTTCTTCGTGATAGGTTTTGCCTCCGAGGATATTCATGAGTATCCAACTGAAGGGCAATATCCCACTACCACTCTGTCAGGCAAGCAACCCCATTGATCATTTCGATACAAACCCATCTTCTCGCTTATGCTCCCGTTTACTGCATTAAGACAACGTGTTTCAAACTACTGTGTGTTGCGGTAATTGAACCCACTTCCTCTGCATGACCTGTCATTACCACAGTAACTAGATGAAACCCACTAGCATGTGTAGGAGTTGATTGAGCCATGTTTGTGTTTCCTACCTTGCTATGCTTAGAGTCGTGTCAGGTCTAGCTCATCGGGGTGATGAACTAGAGTGAATGGTTGTGTCGGTAATGAGAGTGAAGTGTTGAACATGATTTGGTAAAGGTATCGATGAGAGGCCATGTAGGAGTACATGGTGGGTTGTTTCATTGAGGCCGTCCTTAAGAACTGAGATCTGTATGCGTGATTTAAGATTCAGCTACTACCACACATTGGGCCCTGAAATATGACCCCGCTCGACTTACTGACCCCTCTCGTCCTCTGTCCAGGAGTTGCAAGTAGTTTCTGGTGTTTGTAGTTGCTTGAGGCCGTGCGCAGCGCTGACCTTAGGGGTGGGCTGTGATGCGATAGGCTCGTGGCCCGGTGTACTGAGTCGCCCGTTTGGTGTCTCGGGAACCCTGCACACATCGTTTGGGGCCGTTGAGGACACCCCGGCCAGATTTCCTTGAGGATGGAACCCGAATAGGCGATAAACCCGGACTAGAGACTTGCGTGGTTAGTCAGGTCATGGTCTACACCCACGTCGGCTTTCGCTTGAAGTCTTCCGAGCACATGTGGTGTGCAGACGCTAAGTGGTGGAAACATATGTGACGAAGTACACCCCTGCAGGGTATAAAACTATTCGAATAGTCGCGTCCGCAGTAAAAGACTACTTGGTCTCTTATGCAGTTCATAGACAAGTTAATGGTTACTACTAAAAGACTCAAGATAAGTGTGAGTACCGCAGATGGCCCTCTCGTAGGATGACGAGGGAGGATCCACGGTGGAGTATTGTGATGGTGATTAGTGGACTCGTGTGCGAAAACTATTTTACAAGTGGTGTCTCGTAGGATAGCTTAGCCAAGAGTCAAAGCTGGCTTGCTGCAATAACTCCACTACCTTCTTGAGAATGTGCATGTATAGTAGGATCTGTTGTAAGACTTGCTGATTACCTTTGTACTCATGTTGCTTTAATTACTATTTTCAGACGACAACACCGCCCCCTCTGATGGGTTTTATGTAGATCTCGACGTTGACGAGTGACTTGCCACCCAGGTGGTGATCTGAGCTTGTGAAGGGCCTATGTAGATAGACAGGCTTCATCCAGCCCTCTTTCTTTCTAGTTGTCTGTACTCAGACAAGTTTGCTTCCGCATGTGCTTGTATGTTTGTATGACTTGTGTGTCGGGTCATGTGACCCCTATCTGTATGAACATGTTATGTATGGCTCTCCGGAGCCTTTAAATAAAGTACTTTGAGTTGTAGAGTTTTGTTGTGATGCCATGTTGTATTTACACATATCGATCATATTGTGTGTATGATTGAAATGCTTGGTATGTGTGGGATCCGACAATCTAGTTGTTTATCCTTGGCAGCCTCTCTTATGGGGAAATGTAGTCTAGTGCTTCCATGAGCCATAGTAGTCCGCTACAGCCCGGTTCACCGGAGTCCTGCTAGCCTGGCACTACTGTTCCGAAACACTTCACTGGTCGGCATGTGTTTCACCTCGTTCCTGTGTCTGTCCCTTCGGGGAAATGTCACGCGGTGACATCCAGAGTCCTGCCTAGCCTGCTATAGCCCGGGTTCCCGGAGTCCTGTTAGCCCAGTGCTACAGCCTGGATTCACACGCTGTTGACCGACATGCTTGATGTTGATTCATGTATGCATGTCCCCGTAAGTTTGTGCCGCTTTAGGTTCATGACTAGCCATGTCGGCCCGGGTTCTCTGTCATATGGATGCTAGCGACACTATCATATACGTGAGCCAAAAGGCGTAAATGGTCCCAGGCCATGGTAAGGTGACACCCGTGGGAATACCGTGCGTGAGGCCGCAAAGTGATATGAGGTGTTACAGGCTAGATTGGTATGACTTAGAATCGGGGTCCTGACAGTGTTGGCATCAGAGTCAGGCTGCCTGTAGGTTCGTTAAGCCAAACTGGTCGATGTCGAGTCTAGAAGTGCTTTAGTTATATGTAGGGGAATTGATTGTGGGAGGGAATGTAAGGCTCTTTTTACTCCTTACCTTATGCCCTCTGATCTGAGTCATTCTCTTCTCATTCTACGTGGGTTAAGGACTAGGCTCTCTTCTCTCTATCAGGTTCACGTGTTGCTAATCCGTAGTAACTTATAGGATTGTTGGTTACAAGCCTCAGTTCAGTTTTTACTACTTATAGTATGTTGGCAGTTGAACCATGTAACACCCCGGATGTAATTTACCTTAATTGTATCCCAACTCTTGCCGCTTCCGGCACTAAGTTATGTTATTTCCTCGTTGTCGGGTTTTTGTCTCCGTGTGTTTTGTCTTTGTCTTGCATCTCATATCATGTCATCATGTGCATTGCATTTGCATATGTGTTCGTCTCATGCATTCGAGCATTTTCCCCGTTGTCCGTTTTGCATTCCGGCGCTCCTATGTCCTACGGTGGTCCTTTCTACCTCTTTTCATGTGCGGGTGTTAAACATTTTTGTATTGGACCGATACTTTCCATGCGGCCTTGGTTTACTACCGGTAGACCGCCTGTCAAGTTTCATGCCATTTGGACTTCGTTTGATACTCCAACGGTTAACCGAGGGACCGAAAAGGCCTCGTGTGTGTTACAGCCCAACACCTCTCCAAAGTGGCCCACAACCCACCTAAACCCCTTCCATCATCTAGATCGTTCGATCGCGATCGTGTGGCCGAAAACCACACCTCATTTGGAGCTTCCTAGCTCCCTCTACCTATAAAACTAGCCCCTCCTCCGAAATCCCGGGTCTCCTCTCCCCCTAACCCTAGATTTTCTCCTCGCGCCGCGCCGGACGTGTCCGTCCGCGCCGGACACCTCCCCGCCACCGCCCGCAGCCAACCGGGGGCCGCCACGTGGCGCACCTCCACCCGCAGCCACGCTGGCCCGCTCGGCCCGCCGCGAGCCCCCGAGGCCCGTGCGCTCCCGCCGCCTACCTCCGCCCGCGCTCACGCGAGAGGAGCTGCGCCTCTCCGCCCGCGCCGGCCTGCTTCACTGCCCGCGCCGGCCGGCCCTATCTCCGGCGCCGCCGCCCCTGCAACTCCGGCCGCTGGCGTCGCCCCGTGCCGCCCGAGGCCCTCCGCCGCCATTAGCGCCGCCACCGCACCAGGACGCCCCGACAAGTCCCCGCTACGGATCCGGCAAGTCCCCCTTGCGCCGGCGAACTTCTTCAACTCCGGTGACTCCGCACAGTGCTTCCGGCGAACCTCGGCTTCCGCGCCACCCCGATCCAGATCCAGATCCGTTAGGGTTGACTTTTGCCCCGAAACCCTAGTTTTTTTTCAATCTTCGACATGCCATAACTCTGCATCCGTAGCTCCGATTCGTGCGTGTAGCATATCAAAATGTTCGTCTCGACAAGTACATCATTTCATCTCATTGAATCATTTTCATTTGAGCTCATCTTGATGCCCGAAATGCT
Source organism: Triticum urartu (assembly GCF_003073215.2). Classification (NCBI taxonomy): domain Eukaryota; kingdom Viridiplantae; phylum Streptophyta; class Magnoliopsida; order Poales; family Poaceae; genus Triticum; species Triticum urartu. The sequence goes on from NC_053024.1 coordinate 237,997,108, forward strand.
GTTGGAAGAGGGCTATGTGAGGAATATTTCAAATCTGTTTCAGCAAATGGCCTTTTGTCATTTTTGCCATGTTTATGTGTGCATGCTATGATCCTGAGCTCTACATGTGTTTTGTAGAATGCCATGCCATCTTTACAGAGGTGCTTGACATGTATTTTTGTGATATTTGTGGTGACTAGCACAAGCATGCAAAGTAGCGTAATCGATGATGCTGGTTTCAGGGACTTAGAATTTCTCTTAAGTCCTTGTCCTGTTTTTGTTTTTGTTCCTTATGTTCACGTTGTTTCCTAGTGATCCGTGCCTCTTTTGAGGATGATCAGTAAGTATGTTTTGTTCATATTGTGGTGCTCTATCCATCCATGTCTTTGTTTGCATTTATGGAGCAACCTAGTTTGAGTCAATCGAGCTCTACTTTTGCTATAAAATATTCCTGGCAGATTGTTGACATGTTTAGCGATTTTGCCAAGGATGTTGCTATTGATCCATGCATGCTATGTTATTGTTCTCGCCATGTATAGCTTCTATGCCATGTATTCTTCATGGGTGTATGCTTAGATTGTCATGCCATGCTCTGTAGTGAGTGCATCGAGCTCGTAAACATGCCTACTCGTTAACTGTTTTGCATGCCCTAGTTTTTCACAAAGTCTGTATCTGTTTGTGTTTTTGCTATGTTCACATGCTTGCAATTGTATTTTCTGATCCCTTTTGGCTCAAGGTCACTAAGGGACTTTTGTTATGTGCTTAGAGTAGCTTCATGACATGCCTTGATTTGCCATGATATGTTCCTGTAGCATGTAGTTTTCATGCTCTAAAGATTGCTTCCTGGTGATAAATTCCAGACTTGTGTTAATTTCACTAAGTATGAAACCTGTTATCATTTGCTCTTTTGCCATGCGTTTTTGAACTGGTTAATGGATGATTTAGCCGTAGCTCAGTGTTCATCTTTTGTCAGGAATCATGAGTGGATCCCTGCCATGTATTTTTTTGCCATGTTTGAGTGCTGTAGCATATCTAACTTGATGCATTTAGTTGGTCACTTGCTGTTTATCGCAGACCGCTGCCACATTTGTTATGCTTGCCATTTCCAAACCGTGCATCCGATTTCGGTGATCTTTATATCGATTTCAACCGAAATCAACTCCCCTTTCCAGTGGCACTCATGGATTTCCATGTTGAGGCCAGGTTCAGTCATTCCTTTGCAAATCTTGCATATGCATCACATACCGCATCCCGCATATCATACCATGTTAGCATCATGTTGTTCGAGCATTGCACGTGGTTGATTGCGTTCCTTTTTGCTTGTTGTTCTTGTTTGGGTAGAGCTGGGAGACAAGTTCATGAACGAGGAGCCCGTTGAGTTCGCTTTCGAGGATCAAGGCAACTCTGAGAATTTTGCAGGCAAGATGACCATACCCTTGAAATCACTTCTATCTTTTCTTGCTAGATGCTCGCTCTTTTGCTATGCCTATGCTACGATACCTACCACTTGCTTATCATGCCTCCCAAATTGTCATGTCAAACCTCTAACCCACCATGTCCTAGCAAACCGTTATTTGGCTATGTTACTGCTTTGCTCAGCCCCTCTTATAGCGTTGCTAGTTGCAGGTGAAGATTGGAGACCGTTCCTTGTTGGAACATTGTTTATTGTTGGAATATCACAATATTATCTTGTTTATCTGAATGCACCTATATACTTGGTAAAGGGTGGAAGGCTCGGCCTTATGCCTGGTGTTTTGTTCCACTCTTGCCGCCATAGTTTCCGTCATATCGGTGTTATGTTCCCGGATTTTGCGTTCCTTACACGGTTGGGTTATAATGGGAACCCCTTGACAGTTCGCCTTGAATAAAACTCCTCCAGCAATGCCCAACCTTGGTTTTACCATTTGCCACCTAGCCTCTTTTTCCCTTGGGTTTTCGGAGCCCAAGGGTCATCTTTATTAAACCCCCCGGGCCAGTGCTCCTCTTAGTGTTGGTCCACCTCATCACCCGCCGGTGGCCACCAGGGGCAACTCTGGACTGGCCTACCGATAGTTTGGACAATCTGAGTGTGCCCTGAGAACGAGATATGTGCAGCTCCTATCGGGATTTGTCGGCACATTCGGGCGGTGTTGCTGGACTTGTTTTACCATTGTCGAGGATGTCTTGTAATCGGGATGCCGAGTCTGATCGGATTGTCTTGGGAGAAGGAATATCCTTCGTTGACCGTGAGAGCTTGTGATGGGCTAAGTTGGGACTCCCCTGCATGGATTTGAACTTTCGAAAGCCGTGCCCGCGGTTATGGGCAGATGGGAATTTTTTAATGTCCGGTTGTAGATAACCTGAAACTTAACTTAATTAAAATGCACCAACCGTGTGTGTAACCGTGATGGTCTCTTCTCGGCATAGTCTGGGAAGTGAACATGGTGTTAGAGTAATGCTTGACGTAGGTTCTTCTAGGATCACTTCTTGATCATAGTTGTTCGACCGTGCTTTTGCCTCCTCTTCTCGCTCTCTTTTGCAAATATGTTAGCCACCATATATGCTAGTCGCTTGCTGCAGCTCCACATCATACCTTTGCCTTACCTATAAGCTTAAATAGTCTTGATCGCGAGGGTGTGAGATTGCTGAGTCCCTGTGACACACAAATTCCTTTCAAAACTAGATGCAGCGACCAATGATACCGTTCCAGATGACATGACCGAGCTCAAGTGGGAGTTCGATGAAGACTCTCGTCGTTACTACATGTCTTTCCCAGATGATCAGTAGTGGTGCCCAGTTGGGGCGATCGGGGACTTTGTCGCATTTGGGGGTTGATCTTTATTTTGGTACCGTAGCCGGACCATGAGTGTATTGGATGAATGTAATGACTTATTTATGTATTTGTGTGACATGGCAAGTGTAAGCCAACTATGTACCTTTCCCCTTTATTTATTTACATGGGTTGTTGTGAAGATTACCTCACTTGCGACATTGCTTTCAATGCAGTTATGCCTCTAAGTCGTGCTTCGACACGTAGGAGATGTAGCCGCATCGAGGGCGTTACAAGTTGGTAATCAGAGCCTTCCCCGACCTTAGGAGCCCCCTGCTTGATCGAATCGTTGGCGTTGTTGAGTCTAGAAAAATGTTTTGAGTCATTTAGGATTATATATATCAGAGAGTTAGGAATTCTTTTTACTCCCCAGTCCCTTCGTCGCTCTGATGAGGCATCCTGACGTAGAGTTTTGACTCTTCTCTTCTCAGATTTCACTAATTTTTTTAGGATCACGCGGGTAAATAGGAATCGTTCTGATGGTTTTGTGACGAGAACATTGTTCTTGGTGCCTCCTGTCATTTAGGGGTTGTGGCAGTGTCCCGGGGAGTTGAGCTCCGAGGTGTTGTCGTCACAATTTTATCGTTGAGATTCTGGAATACCTGAGTTTCGCCGACATCGAAAATATCTTTTATGCAGTTGTTGGTGAGATAACCTCGACGCCACCCAGTACTGGGGCGGGAGTTCGGGAGTATTGCCATAACTCGTATAACGGATGCTTTTCGAAGGTTGAGGTAAATGATTTCCGAAGGTTTGTCGGTTATGTGTTGAAGGATGGATACAGCTGGATGTAGGATTTGCTAGATTTGGGTGAGATATTATACTTCCCTTGTATCCCCAACACCCGATTGCATAATCGGAAAGGTTCGGGAGTTTCATAGGTGGGAATTCTTGTAGCTCTAGTTCTTCTTCCGCGGATATTTGGTTTGGGATTGGGTAATCCTCACCAAGTATTTGTTCTTGTCCGTACCTTGTTTTTATTCTTCTACCTCTATCTAAGTGGCATCTCAATTTATGGAAATGTGACTATTTCAATTGGAATGCATTCATTCATTTTGTTCGGATGTGAAGACTATATGTTGCAATTTCAACCCGTTTGATTCAGCTTAAATATTTGTCTGTCAAGATGCTAACGGATGTCAACCTCTTCAGGATGGCTCCTCTAACGTGCACGACTGTAAGTGCATCTAGTGCCACCGCTAGTTGGTTTTGGAGTATTGACGACAAACCTAGTTGAGGGACTAATGTGTTTGTGAGAATTGCAGGATAACACAGGTAGAAGTCCCTCATTGATTTGGTTTTCCTACCAGAGATGACCCCTAAAAATGTATGAAGACATTGAAGTCAAAGGTGGTATATGAAGATACTCACATTGAAGACTATGACAAGAGAAGACACCACATGAAGCCTATGGAGCTCGAAGACTTAGATCTTTAGTAGTTCTCTTTCTTCTGTGTTGAGTCATAGGAACCACCGTACTGTTAAGTGGGGTCCAAGAGAACCAGTCAGAATGACTGAAGTGATGCTTAAACAAAACCTATGTCTTCGAGTGAAGACTTTGAGAGCGAATCTTGTCCAGAGTCGGGCAAGTCAGCTTTGCTTGAAGCCCAAGTAAAGTTGCCGTGTGAGTTTGAAATCTGACCGTTGGAACACGTATCAGTTCCTTAGTGACCCAGGGTCATTTCGGACAAATCAGGTCGGGTTGCCAAGTGGCTATAAATAGCCCACCCCCTACAACCATAAACGGTTGGCTGCTCAGATTCAGAATATGGCTTTTGTCGTTTGAGAGCAACCCACCTCGAAGCCTTTGAGAGAGAATTCCTTGCGAGGATAAAGCCCTAACCACCCAGAGCCAAAGAGAATTAGGCATCACTTAAGTCTTCTTGTCTGTGTGATCTGAAGACTTATTACACTTGAGGACTGTGCATCCTCCAGCCGGTTAGGCGTCGCGTTCTGAGCATCCAAGAGACATTTTGGATTGCCGGTGAACGAAGTCTGTGAAGGTTTGGGAGTCTACCTTGAAGACTTACCAGAGTGATTGGGCGAGGTCTGTGTGACCTTAGGTCAAGGGGAATACGGTGAGGACTGGGTGTCCTGAGCTGCGTGTTCAGGACTGGGTGTCCGGGACTGTGTGTCCTAAGGTTTAAATACCTAGCCGTCCTAACCAGACGTACAGTTGTCACAGCAACTGGAACTGGTCCAACAAATCATTGTCTTCAGCGAGTCACTGGTTTCATCTTCCCTTCCCTTTACTTACTGTTACTCCTTGTGAAGTCATTGTATGTTCGCACTATCTTTTGTCTTCACTGAGTGACTGCATGTTCTGTGTGGCTTCACAATATCTTCCTACCTGATCCTTACTACATTGCTGCTATTAGTCATTGTGCTTTCACTCTATTGAATACTTGACTATGGCTTGCCTAGTGTAGTCTACCTTCCGCTGTAGGGTAATAGGTTTATTTCTATCGTTTGTCTTCATAACTTCCACATTTTGAAGACTTCCATAAAAATCGCCTATTCACCCCCCCTCTAGTCGAT